>NC_041717.1:21203331-21503331 GCF_900700375.1 Denticeps clupeoides
TGCGTCCAGTCCACGGGGAGCCTTGCCAGCAGAGCGCAGAGTTCTTGGCTCGACATGCCGAAGATCGTGGGGGTCGATCTTCTGCGCTCGCTGCCCCACGTCACTTCCTCGCTGCTGCCGACGCCAACGTCCTCGCTCCGCCCACTCACCCGCCGACGTTGTCGCTTCCGGGTTTTCGCGGAGTTTCCCGGGGGTGACGTCATCACGCGGCGCCCGCGTACCACGGCTTCTCGGGGAAGAAAACGCTCCACCAGAACGGGCCGGCGCCGTCTCCTCCCTGCCGTCCGCGTTCGCCAGCGCCGGGCTGCGTCCTTCGCGGCGTTTCTTCTCCTCTGCTTTTTACCTCTGCGCTTTTGGGGGGGTCGCTGGCATTCTGTCACGACTACGGACCTTACGAGGAAGGAAGCGCAGAGGTTTGACATGCTGGGAAGGGGGGTTTATTATAACAAACAAAGAAATACAATAAAGACTGGCGCGGTGGCCGAAAACGATTTAAACTTAAATAAAGAACATAAACAACCCGTAGGCGTTGGGCGATTGCCAGAACTCAAAACACATAACACCAAACAAGGTCAAGTTCGTGCATAGAGTTCACGAAAATGCCAGCGACCCCGAACGGGCAGAAACTTCCGGCATTTATGGGGCGTCAGGATTAAAGTCAGGTGTGGAGGCCAGCTGCAGGCAATCCTGACAGTTGGGGTCCTAGTGAACCGGAATTGATCTCTTCATCGATGGTAACTTGAAAGCACGTTGTAAGTCGCTCTGGACAAGGGCGTCTGCCAAATGCCGTAAATGTAAATGTAAATATAAATGTGAACTGCTTCTTAAAGGTGGTCGTAATAATAAAAATAAAGTGAAGTGATTGTCACATGTGATACACAGCAGCACAGCACACGGTGCACACAGTGAAATTTGTCCTCTGCATTTAACCCATCACCCTGAGTGAGCAGTGGGCAGCCATGACCGGCGCCCGGGGAGCAGTGTGTGGGGACGGTGCTTTGCTCAGTGGCACCTCAGTGGTAGCTTGGCGGATCGGGATTCAAACCGGCAACCTTCTGATTACGGGGCCGCTTCCTTAACCGCTAGGCCACCACTGCCCTAGTCTCGACTAGTCGAATGGAGCAGGACAAGTTGTCCCACCAGCCAGGGACAATGACGGAGAACAGAGTCGATTGGGATCGGAGACCCCGTGAAGAGGGAATTTTCAGCCACCTCGTCTTGGTCACGTTTTAAGTAGTATAGACACAAAAACGATATACATTTATACTCGTTCATTATATATGAATCAGGAAAAGAGCAGACAAGAGTTCACTTACGGAAACACAACAACAAAAAAAACAACAACAACAACTTGCTCGGTGGGCTTGTAAAGCTCTTCTGGGACGATTTATGGATGCGGCAGTTTGAGGGCCTGTAATCAGTTCGCAGCAAAACACCCCGTCTGCCAGCTGAGGTACGCGCTGTGTGTATGTGTGTGTGTGTGTGTTCGAAGATTGATTTATTCAATTGAGCCAGAAGAAGTGTGTGAGTGTGCGTAGAGGAGAGAGAGTGATGGAGGACGGGAAGATGGCCGAATTGGGGGTCTGTAGGACGTTTATTTCATTTAAAATATACAAGTGTGTGTGTGTTTGTGTGTGTTTGTGTGTGTGAGACATCCACGTTCCAAGTCTCCATTCTATGAGAATTTCTTCTTCTCTCCCCATGTTTGTTGCGGTGCTCCTGGTTTGAATAGGCAGATACGGGCCTGAGACGCTGAGTGTGACTGGGGGGCAACCTGAGTGCAACGGAAGGAACAGATCTGCTAATGGAATTATAAAGAGAGAGAAGAGAGAGAGAGAGAGAGAGAGATAGAGAGGAAAACATGATATTTCTGATTTGTACTAAATGGTTTTCTTCAAGCTTCTTACAGAAAAGAAATTACAAATAACGCAATTACGATTAGAACTAAATGTATGAGTCCAAATGTGTGTTCATCATTAATTAACTAGTGTGTGTGTGTGTGTGTGTGTGTGCCAGGTGGTATTGCTGGTGGCATTGAGATCTGCATCACCTTCCCTACGGAGTACGTGAAGACCCAACTACAGCTGGACGAGAAGGCAAATCCACCCCGATACCGAGGAATCAGTGAGTACACACACACACACACACACACACACCTCTCTGGATTTTATTATGGTTCAGTAACAGATTCTACCCATCTGTCCACACACTCGCTTTCATTTTACGTCCCCCGCTGCCACTCTCTCCTGGACGACGATGTGGAGTCGCTCTGTTTACCACGGTCTGTTCAAGTGGAGCAATATCTGCTGTTTTTCGTTTTCTCTAATTTTAGTCATTTATATTCCGCCTGTAAAAAATACAGCATTTTGTTTACTTCAAGTAAATATTGTGCTACAGTAAAAGAGGGAATATTGATGTCACGCCTACGGACTTATGGGGAAGGAAGCGCAGAAGCAGGACATGCTGGGAATGGGTTTTATTATAACGAACAATAAATAAATACAAATAAACAATGGCGCAGTGGCCGAAAAGGATTAAAACACAGGGGAGAAGTAAAACTAACCCGCAGGCGTGTGGCGATTGCCAGAACTCAAAAACACACATTCACATACGTGCACTAGGTCCACTAAAATGTTGTCCCTTCCGAAGGGGCGGAAATGTCTGGCTTTTAAGCGCTGTCAATCCTGACAATTGAAAACCTGTCGGTCACATTTTGATACAGCGGCACGTTGTGGCCTGCAGTGTGGGTTGCTGTTTGGTTGTGGTAACGTTGTGCCAATGTTGTGCAGAGGACTGTGTGAAGCAGACGGTGACGAGCCATGGCGTAAAGGGGCTGTACAGAGGACTCAGCTCCCTACTGTATGGATCCATCCCCAAATCAGCCGTCAGGTACACACACACACATGCAAATACACACTTCATTGCATTCACATTTACTCCCTCACAGACACAGACTGGTGACCTTTATTATGCAGCAGCTGATTGCTGCCGTTGTTGGGTTATTTCTGTGTGTGTTTATGTGTGTAGATTCTGACTGCTGTCTCGTACCTGCAGAGCGTAAATTACTCTCTACATGCATAGTAGTGCATGTGTGTTTGTGTAATAAATTGTAATGCTTGTGTGGATCTGTGGGTTTGTATCATAAATGGACAGTCCATTTAGCTGTGTGTGTGTGTGTGTGTGTTTGTATCATAAATGGACAGTCCATTTAGCTGTGTGTGTGTGTGTTTGTATCATAAATGGACAGTCCATTTAGCTGTGTGTGTATTTGTGTGTGTGTGTGTGTGTGTGTGAGACATATGTGACACAAATGGACGGGCGCAGTGGTGTGTATACTCAGAGCTGTCAGTCACCATATGCCCTGTGGAAGTCTGGGAAATGAACAGTGCAGTGAGGCCTTCATCAGCACTCAAAACCAGCAGCCCCGTCTGACAGCAGACAGGCTTGTGTGTGTGTTTGTGTGTGTGTGTGTGTGTGTGTGTGTGTGTGTCTGCTGTAATATAAATCTATAACATCAGATCAATTTCATGGGAATTATTAACCTGGTTCTCACATCTAGCTTGGAATGGCATGACTGTGTTCATAATAACTCTTTACTGTTGTGCTAAATTATTAATATGACGTAATAGAGCCACTCCCAGCATTTCAGAACCACCTGCATTAGTTACCGCTGCTACGGCGTAGTTCAGAAACGTCCAAGGCGGGCGACAAAATATTCCGCTGTGGAGAATCATATTTGGCCTTGGAGAATGTTGAATAATATTTTACTGTTTGGTAATTGTGTATTGATCAAATTAACCAGAAGTGTTGTGTATAGGACGACAAATTAAATGCATGCAACTTATAAGAACTTACAGTGGAATGAACAGAGTATTTCTGATGTGGTATATAGCCTCGATATTTAAAAAATAATCTTTTATCTGTCCTCGGCTAAACCCTAGACGGGTGCCAAATCGGAAAAAGCACCACGCTCCACAGCAGAAATACCCCATTCTCCCGTTTTTAATCTCGTTTTACCCTCCTGGATGGGTCCACCAGCCTTCATAAATCAGTGCGGTCGTGTCCCTTCTCTTTGACTGGTGACTTTCCGTAGAGTCGCGTCCCTCCTGACTCCGCCCCTCCTCCTCCCATCCCCCTCGCTCCTCATTAGCTGATTGAACTCTGGGACGGATGACAGGAACCAGGGATGGAGAGGACGGGGCTTGTCCTTGTAAACGCCTTACTCTAATGGGGACTGCGCCATTAGGCTGTCGCCGTGACAACTGAAGTGGTCGTGACTCACTTAAGAGCCACGCCCACCTCCTGTTCCAGTAGCTTTCTGTCTGTCCAGCAACATCTAGAGTACGAAATCTAATTTGTGACCTTACTCAGGTGTGACAGAGAAACCTTTTTTATGTGTGTGTGTAAATAGGATTCTAATAAATTTAAATTCCTCACTTTCCTCACACATCACCTGAGATCTTCACGTATTTATGAAAGCTGGAGGCTTCTTCTTCAGATAAATCAGACCAGGCTGATTTATTGTGCTCTTTCTCGGCCGAGGTGAGGCGGGAAAATCGATATCAGCTCAGTTCATCCCTCAACCAGCCTACACAGGCCTGAGCAGGGATCTGCTGGACCTGAGAAGATGCCTCCACGGTGCGCTGGTCCCTTTGGTCCTCCTGATGTTCCTGCAGCAGTTATTAT
This sequence comes from Denticeps clupeoides, assembly GCF_900700375.1. NCBI lineage: Eukaryota > Metazoa > Chordata > Actinopteri > Clupeiformes > Denticipitidae > Denticeps > Denticeps clupeoides. The sequence goes on from NC_041717.1 coordinate 21,208,018, forward strand.
CTAGTTTTATTTATAATTATTAAATTGGAAGGATTATTTTGTAATAGTTCCTAATGAATTGCGGGAAACGGAAACTGCAAACAAATACAACTGTGAACCAGAAGACCCAGGTTCAAACCCCACCTACTACCACAGTTTACCCTAGCAAGACACTTAACCCAGGGGGGGACTGTCCATGTAACTGTCCCTGCTCTGGATAAGGGCGTCCGATAAATGCCGTGAAAGTAAATATTTGTAGAATTGTTATTAACATAACAAAAACAATAATACTAATATTTACTATACTCTTATTGCTGGTACACATAATAAAGAAATTATTTACAGCAGCATTTATCAGACACCCTTATCCAGAGCGACTTACAATCAGTAGTTACAAGGAAAGTCCCCCCCTGGAGACACTCAGGGTTAAGTGTCTTGCTCAGGGACACGATGGTAGTAAGTGGGATTTGAACATGGTCTCCTGGGTCATATGTGAGTGTGTTACCCATTAGGCTACCCCCCCCACCCCCCAACTCAGACTTTATTTATTAGCATTAATGGACATGTGTAATTATTGAACATATTTATTTTTAATTTGTGCATCGTGGCTCTTGGTTGCTATGGATGCATGTGTCTGTGTAGTGTTGTGTGTTTCCCAGCAGGTGGCGCTCTTGTGTCTTAGGTCCATTCTTAGGTTCAGCTTGACTTGTCTCTCTCGCTCGTTCATGTCCGCCTCTAGGCTTCCTCCCTTCTTCCTCCGGAGTGTGTGTGTGTGTGTGTGTGTGTGATTCCGGTCTATATATAGCACACACCTCTGAAAGGGCCTCCGCGGAACGTTAATAAATAAATAATATTCAAGTGACAGCGACGCGGGACCTGACGCTGCCATGACAGCAGTTGCTGTGGCGCCGCTGGGGTTCCGCAGCAGCAGCAGGAAGTTGTTTTTGAGGTGTGTGTGTGTGTGTGTGTGTGTGTTGCAGGGTGCCTGGTACGTGGCCCCTGGCCTCGCTGATCGTAATGAGGATGTTTCTGCATAATTGAATATGAGCAGGTCTGCTTCCGTGTGAGAAGGTCTGCGCAGGGCTGTTCTTTTTTTTTTTTTTTACAACAAAGTGAAGTGATAGTCACATGTGATACACAGCAGCACAGCACACGATGCACACAGTGAAATTTGCCCTCTGCATTTAACCCATCACCCTGTGTGAGCAGTGGGCAGCCATGACAGGCGCCCGGGGAGCAGTGTGTGGGGACGGTGCTTTGCTCAGTGGCACCTCAGTGGCACCTCGGCGGATCGGGATTTGAACCAGCAACCTTCTGATTACAGGTCCACTTCCTTAACTGCTAGGCCACCACTGCACCACTGTTCCTGCCCTGTTATATATTATGTATGCTTCTTCTCGTCAGCATGGGCTAAAATCTTGACTTGCAGCTACACTATCTGTACGAAGTTCAGTGGTGTGGCGTCTGTATATGTTAATATGCCGTTAATATGTAGGAGTGCGAGATCGCATATGTACCCCGGGATTTAGCAATTATGTGATTTTCTTGCTCTTTCAGTTTTCCTCTCCATAAACCACTTTTATGGAACCACTTCTCGTTGATGACGATGAAGGCGTTTAACTGATTCATGGGTCTTTTTCGGACTCTTTTTACATTGTAGAGCAAAAACCAGAAAAGAATAGTCGGAACTACCAATAATTTCCCAGGACGCACCATTTCTGTGTCTAGCTTTATATGCTAATGAGGAGGAGAGAGGCGGGATGAGGAGGAGAGCGGCCTATAGAAGTTGAGGGGACATTCGTGGAGATTACGTCATCAACACCATTCACCAACCACAATGTTTGCCGCAGACAGGAAGTTGTGTCTGTGTTTTTCCAGAAGAAATTAAAATTAACCCACTGATTCAGTCTCACATGACAAAAATACATTTGTGCTGATTTTTACATCCAATCACTGAGCAACTGCAATGCTTCACACATTTGATGGTCAGTGGAGATAATGTTTTAGGGGAGGGGTGGGAAATTCTCAGCACGGAAAAAGCATGAGAAATGGGAGGTAACCTTTCCCCTTATGATGTCATAAGGGGACAAATTCCAGATCTGACCGTCTGAGCTGCCGCTCTCTGAACGGTGAAGCAGAATGACCAAAGCACTCTTTATACATGTTGCCATTTCTAGCCACTGCAGGACCGTAGACTGGCTGGGGGAACTCAGATTAATGATAGATGATCTCACAAAGTCACATTTTCATATCATGGGACATTTAAACTGCTTATAATGGTGACAGCGGGGCACAGACGTCCTATATCAGATAGTGAAAAACAACCTCGGGTGTCACGAGATGACTTGGGGCAGTAGTGGCCTAGCGGTTAAGGAAGCACCCCCATAATCAGAAGGTTGCCAGTCTGAATCCCTGAGCAAAGCACCGTCCCCACACACTGCTCCCCGGGCGCCTATCATGGCTGCCCACTGCTCACCAAGGGTGATGGTTAAAAGCAGAGGACACATTTTGTTATGTCACCTTGTGCTGTGCTGCAGTGTTTCACAATGACAATCACATCACTTTCACTTTCTTTCACTTTCATGTCTTAAATGCAAGGAAGAACGAGGGAATTATTTCCACCTGTTCTGGTAATGCAGACATATCTCACACTACTGGTCCTGCATAGCCATGGAGATTAGCAGGGTTCTCAAAGTTAAAAAAGATCCAGGGCTCTTCCTCCCATAAAATACAAGCTGCTGGACAATCTCCTACTTCTGGCACATAAAGGAGTGCCAAATGGAGGCCTCAAGGAGGCTCCTCCTACCGTAACCCAGTAGTACAAGATTTTTTCTGATGTCCCCATGAAAGCATATGCTCAGTCAACATGGAAGATGCTCTGGGCCCCACTGTTGGGTCATCTCCCAGGCCAACTCTGCAGAGTGCTTGCGAAAGGACAGCTTTCTTTTGAATGGTCACCTTCTCCAACCAAACCAAAATGGACCCAAGCTGACTGATGCTGATGGATTTATGACTGGAATGTACTGATGGTGCGGGGTGGAGGTCAGAAAATAGGGGCGATTTAATTTTTTTTTAATCACCCGTTTCTGTATTTTGTGGTTGTGTTGTTTGTTATAAAAAATTAAAATAAAATAAGTAAGAACAGGAGAAAAAAAAGCAGCCTCCATAGAGTAGGCGTGTCCGAACATTTGATATAAAATGTCTGCACGATGCGTGGTGTATTTCTGAACGAATGAATCCTCTGCGCTTGTGTATGTCGTGCAGGTTTGGTGTGTTCGAGTTCCTCAGTAATCAGATGCGCGATGAGGCCGGCCGGCTGGACAGCGGCCGCGGGTTCCTCTGCGGGCTCGGAGCAGGGGTGATGGAGGCAGTGCTCGTGGTCTGTCCAATGGAGACCATCAAGGTGGGACAAAAAAAGTAGAGATTTTGAAAAGTTTTTTTTTTTTTTAATTCATTTTCTAAATACTTTTCCATAATCTCCAGGTGAAATTCATTCATGACCAGACTTCAGCGAACCCCAAATACAGAGGATTCTTCCACGGTGTGCGAGAGATCATCAGAACTCAAGGTGAGAAGCTGCGCTAGGGGTGGGTTTATAATGGTCCTTAATATAAATACACAAAATAGAAATTATGAATGATATGTAAATTATTACCACTGGTGATGAATAATTATGCTGATGCATCTTTATTTTCAGTAGTCATGAGACTCTGGCACCCAATTACAGTCCATAAAAGTGGAGTTGCTTTTTGGAAATGAAGGGAACATGAATTAACCCATTTTAGCCTCTAACATATCAACAAAATGTGTAATTACATAATAGCATAATGATAACACATTCAGCAGTACAAAGATAAAGCATATAAAACCTGATTAAACATGACATAATGATCTCTTTCTCCATATGCTTTTTTAAACAAAGGATAACAAACTGGCAACAAATTTCCATAAATTAATGCAAAATTCAGTATTAGGCTGTATTGATGAATGTTAATGACAGCTTCTGTCCAGCAGGCGGCTCTGGTCTCCAGATTCCAGCATGAACCAGTCAGAATGAAGACAGATCCTGATGCCGCAGATTTTATGTCGACACTCTCTGTTTACACTCTTGTATGCTCGGCCACGCTGGATTAATGGTTATTAATTACAAATTAATTAATTGGGGCAGTGGTGGCCTAGTGGTTAAGGAAGTGGCACCGTAATCAGAAGGTTGCCGGTTCGAATCCCGATCTGTCAAGGTGCCACTGAGGTGCCACTGAGCAAAGCACCGTCCCCACACACTGCTCCCCGGGCGCCTGTCATGGCTGCCCACTGCTCACTCAGGGTGATGGGTTAAATGCAGAGGACAAATTTCACTGTGTGCACCATGTGCTGTGCTGTTTTGTATCATGTGACAATCACTTCACTTTTTTTTTTTTTTTTTTATTGTCTCCTTGTGTAGGTATCCGGGGGACATATCAGGGTCTAACAGCCACCATCCTGAAACAGGGGTCCAATCAGGCCATCCGTTTTTTTGTCATGACCTCTCTTAGGAACTGGTATAAAGGTGCATAGTAATATTTTCTTTATGTAATACATTTTGACATCCAGTGCAACATAACCTTGAATTATTATTAATAAAATAAAATGGATGTATTTTGCACTGTGATGTAGGTGACAACCCTAACAGGACCCTTAATCCTCTGGTCACCGGAACATTTGGCGCCATTGCTGGAGCTGCCAGCGTGTTTGGGAACACGCCTCTGGACGTGATTAAAACCAGGATGCAGGTACTTGGTGCTTGTTAATGCTTGTAACTGCTTGCAATGCGTGGTACCTGTGATATTTTTTGGTGATAAAAGAACGAGTGAATTGGTTCTTTGTAGCTTTATCCCAGTCTTCACGTAATCTTCTCTCGCAGGGTTTAGAAGCCCACAAATATAAGAGCACCGCTGACTGTGCTGCTAAAATCCTGAGACACGAGGGACCGGCTGCGTAAGTCTGTGTGCAACAGGAAAAAATATAACATTTAAAATATAATGTCACCCCTCAGTGTAAATTCTCTATGCACATATACGGTATTATCAACATTTAAGAGTAAAAATTAGATTTTTTTTATTTATTATTCACACTTTCTCTCTTTTTGTCTCTTTTAGTTTCTATAAAGGAACGATTCCTCGCCTGGGTCGCGTGTGCCTGGATGTGGCCATAGTCTTCATCATTTATGAGGAGGTGGTGAAGGTGCTCAACAAAGCCTGGAAGACCAAGTGAGAACAACACACCTTCAAGGACCTCAGGATGTGGAGTCTACGCCGTGCAAAAGCATTCTGGGATACTGTGCTTAAATGATTGGCCCTGATGTAACGCCATATTATCCGTTTGTTATGAGTTGCCTTATGACGGCGGGACTCAGCCCTGCCAGTCCAGATGTTCTCTCTGTTTCTAAGACCAAAACAATTCAACCAGTCAGGTGGAAAGGGACCACAAGGACTGGACTGAGATCCGCTGCGTGTGACCTCAGAGACTGGCCTACTGTCTGGGAAGTATTTACATATGTGTATGTCCATTGGTTAACGATTCTACAGAAATATGTAACAACGTTCTTTCCGTGCCTATTGGTCCACTGTGGTTTACTGCCTGACTGTAGCTCTAATGACCTGGATGTGTAGCATTTTTATCCAGTCTCTTCTAACATGATAAATATTTAGAATTACCAAGTTTACCGACCAGTAGAGACATCGGAAAAAGAGACAGTGCATTGAATATATAATAGAAGATACGTAAATAATTTAGAGATTGAAAATAATAGCTTCTAATGTCACCCTTAAGGGTTCACGCATTATCATTTTACTGAAAAACATTGCTTTTCTGAACCTGCAGGTACATTGGATTCGTTTCACTTGTTGGCAATTGGTTTCAGACTGAATGTGTAATATTTTATGTCTCATTATTCCTGCTGTCACGATAGGAGGGACATTATTCATTTATTCAATTTATTCATTTTACTTACATTTTTAAAACCAAATATTGATGTATATTTTTTTGGAGGGAAATCAACTATAACTATAGATTTTTAATTTTCTATATTTCCTAATATGTTGCACGTGCATCTGGTTTGACCATTTTTTATTCCTATGTATACATATTCATTCCATTCATATATAAGAAAGTTGCATCAAGTGCTATAAAAACAGTCAACTTTTCCATTCATCTCCAGCACAGAAACTTGTGTCTCATGCTAGATGAGTCTCTTTTTTTGTGCATGCAGAAGATGTTATTTATCAGACAGGATGAAATATCTGTAATCGGCTGTGTTCACATTTTGAGTGCAGTGCATTGTGGGTGAAGCTGTACGTTGTGTGTTTAGCTGGACGCTTGCAGTAAGGGTGGAACCTTTGTCCTGTTTGTTGTTTGTCCATGCTGCTAGTCTGGTTGTGGATGTTGGTAGAATTGGTTCTTGACCCACCTCAGAGCGGACGTGCTGAACTCAGAGGTGGGGATTTAATTTATTCATTCATGAAATAAACCCATGAAGAGCTTGACGTTCTAGTTCTTTGCTGTAGATAGCTTTATAATATATAATTTACACAAATCAGGAATAAGGATAATGGTCCCAGAACTGAATCCTGGGGGTACCTCTCTATGTCCATACAGACACTGCAACAACAACAATTTAGTTTTTTTATAGTGGGCTTAATAACCACTACAGATGACACCCCTCATACATAGACCCTATCTAGACACAATGAACAACTCTTGAAAAAGAGAACTCACATGGAGAAAAGAATGGAAGAAGAATAATTCAGAGGGGATGCCCTTCCAGGGTAGCAGGAGCATGCAATGGGCACCACTGCAGTCTTACTTTTAACACTGGAGCCATAAGAATAGAAAGTCAATTATTTCTAAGATTGTCCATGCCAATGATGCCCAGAGTCATGAGTCCATCTTTGGACCGTGGGGATCTGGGTCGTGGTGGAGCCAGCAGTCCATGTCCACATCTGCACCTCTCTGGTGTTCTCATCACTGGACTCTGGAGGTGGTCAGGGCACTTGACTCAGTGCCTCGATGAGAACAAACAGAAACAGCGGCAGATGGTGGCATCGTTCAACTGGTACAGAATTACAATTTTATGGTGGTAAACTAGCGCAACAATGGCCTGGTACCCGAACTAGGACAGCCTAACTGAGGTGAGTCGAACACTGTCTAGGTTGGATTGGGTGGATTTAACAGTTGACACTGTGTCTGGGATTTTAACAGAACTCCAGGGTGTTTTCTGATTAGATTTTAACACTGAGACTGGTCCCGTAATTTACCCTTCTTTCCCGCGTTATTAAAAAAAAAAAATTTAAAAATCTGAGCTCTGTCACTAGCCTCGCGATAACTGCCACCTGCAGTAGTGTTGGTGGCAGATCTCGCGAGATTCGCGCGTGAGGTCAGTTGATGAGAGACGACGCGGGAAAAAAGAAAAACAGACGGATGATGGACGCCAGGACAGAGAAGGAAGGCGCTCCTGCCAAAAAAAAACACAAAACCCTCGTGTAAATACCGCGCTCAATGGGACACCGAATTTATTTTTCTGTAAGATTTGTAAGGCGATGTCAGCATTCGTGACGAGAAATGCCGCTGAGGCAGACCAGGTCACAAGTGCAGAGGTGAAAATGGCAACGCAGTGTGCCAAAAAACGACATTCCTTTCTCCTTCCATGACGACTTCAACAAGCGTGTAGTTTACTATACCCTGTATCTCTATGTACTGTAGGCCTACATTAACAGTCATGAGGAAGTAGAGAGGAGTGTTAAAGTTCGTGATCTGGCAAGCCATCTGGGTGATCCCATCATGAAGACCTACTTCCTGTTCCTGAGTGCTGCCCTTAAGCCTCTATCTGAATTTAACATTGCCTTCCAGGTGGGTGTCAATGATATTGAATGAATAGTGAATAATAATATAGAATTAAATGTTTATGTTTATCGTAGCATTCTTATTTCACTGCTATTTTGTTGTGACTGTTGATATCTGCAGTCTGAGGGAGTACAAATTCACAGACTTGAAGAGGAGATGTGCAGGCTGATAAAGAGGATCCTGGGCTATCTCATATGAAAAACAAATTTCCATAAATTACTGCGAAATTCAATATTTGTCCAAATTAGGCTGTATTGATGAATGTTAATGACAGCTGTTGTCCAGGAGGCGGTGCTGGTCTCCAGATTCCAGCATGAACCAGTCAGAATGAAGACAGATCCCGATGCCGCAGATTTAATGTCGACACCGTCTGTTTACACTCCAGTCTGCTCGGCCACGCTGGATTAATGGTTATTAATTACGAATGAATTAATTGTCTCCTTGTGTAGGTATCCGGGGGACATATCAGGGTCTAACAGCCACTATCCTGAAACAGGGGTCCAATCAGGCCATCCGTATTTGTGTCATGACCTCTTTTGTGAACTGGTATAAAGGTGCATAGTAATATTTTGTTTATGTAATAATTTTTGGCATCCAGTGCAACATAACCTTGAATTATTATTAATGAAATAAAATGGATGAATTTTGCACTGTGATGTAGGTGACAACCCTAACAGGACCCTTAATCCTCTGGTCACCGGAACATTTGGCGCCATTGCTGGTGATAAAAGAACGAGTGAATTGGTTCTTTGTAGCTTTATCCCAGTCTGCACGTAATCTTCTCTCGCAGGGTTTAGAAGCCCACAAATATAAGAGCACCGCTGACTGTGCTGTTAAAATCCTGAGACACGAGGGACCGGCTGCGTAAGTCTGTGTGTGTTGCAACAGGAAAAAACTACATTTAAAGTATAATGTCACCCCTCAGTGTAAATTCTCTATTCACATATACGGTATAATCACCATTTAAGAGTAAAAATTGGATTTTTAAATTTATTATTCACACTTTCTCTCTCTTTGTCTCTTTGTTTCTATAAAGGAACGATTCTTCGCCTGTGTTTCGTGTGCCTGAAGGTGGCGTTACACACTGATTTATGAGGAGGTGGTGACTGTGTTAAATAAAGCCTGGAAGACTTTACAAGACAAAGGCCAAGAAATTTGATGACTGACAATATGAAAGACAAAGTCGCAAAACTCCCTTGATTTTTCCACTGCTCACCAAGGGTGATGGTTAAAAGATGGTCACAAAAACAATCACTTCACTTTCACTGCATGGAAAATGTAATTCTCCGGCCTCTAGGGTGCGCTTGAGATCATTATTTCGGCCTTATGACTTTAAGGACCATAGTGCTTGGCGGGCGGAGCCTGCGAATCTGACTGTGTTCCTTTAACAAACACATTTGTAAATCTACAGAAATATGTAACAACGTTCTCTCCGTGCCTATTGGTCCACTGTGCGAGGTGTGGTTTACTGCCTGACAGTAGCTCTAATGATCTGAGTAGTGGTATAATATACTTTATGTCAAAAATGAGTGAAGGCCTATCGAAAAAAGGTAAAGCGTATGATTTATGTCCTCTCCCCTCTTTCCCTCTCTCCCCTCACCCACACATCCTCTGACCTTCTCACCCCTCCCCGCCTGTGGTAATGTGTGTGTCTGTGTTTTTACCACGGTGACATAGGGTAATAAAAGAGGCGCTGGTTGTCTCTGAACAGAGTACAACAGGTTCTGTTACAATGTCCAGTCCACTTGCTGCGGCTATGAAGAGACGAATTACGCCTACGCCTGTTACAAACAGGCTAGTTGATTGTGATACTCCATTTGCGCCACAAGAGGAGAAGGCCTCGATCCTTGGTGAATTTTCTTCAGAACCCTGGTGGATGTGAAGAACATGAATGGTTGTTATGTGATGGACATGTCAGCGGTTATATTTTTGACAAGGAGCGTCATGTGAGATTGTACTCGGTGGACATGGACCAAGAGTTTATTCCAGACGAGCAACTGTGTGTATTGTTTCATGCTAAAGACTGGGATTTGTTCAAGAATAACGGGTGGAAAAAGATTGAAGATGTAAATACGGGGCCATTCTACATATCGTGGGCCGGTGCTACGGATCAAAACCATTACTACATGTGCGGTAGACTTCAAGAGAGGGAATCAGAGTCTTACATTTACGTGTGTAGTCGTAAGAATGTTAGTCGTGTGGTGCCAGACTGTGAACACCGTGTGTGTGGTTCGCCATAGGACGTGAAACCATGTACCCGTGGAAAGATGTGACCATACTTCACAACGTCTTCAAGAAGATTGACAGATTGTTTAAATGGAGTGAAATTTTGCCGCGATTAAACGAAAACAGGGTGTGGCTTTTTCATGTGGAGATTCACACCCTCAATCACCGCCCACTATGGCTAACCATTAAAAAAGCAGAACAAACCCTCAGAACCCAACACAACCCGCTGACTGAGCACAGATCCTGTTGAGCCATGGCTGTAACACTGAATGGAGCATCCGGTGCTAATGAAGACGGCGGCTGAATCGACAAACTGGCTGACATTTGACATTTCATACCTGGACTGTCGGTAGACAATCCGCCTCTGCAAACCCCTGATGAGGAGGCCCCAGCGGCTGCAGCACATTCGTGCGGGGCCTAAAATCCGTGGGGTGACGGCGAATTGGATCGTTCGGCACTAAAGACTTTTAAACTCATAAAGGCTTGCGTGTGCAGAATCCCCCAAAACATCGTCGGTCGATTGCTACGGGAGACCTGTTACAGCTGCATGGTCGAGTCAGACCCAGCATCCATGGCCAACACGGACAAAATTAAACAGAGACTTTTCCAGCCGGAGACATATCACCTCATCACTGTCAGGTGAGCGAGTCAGGTGACTGCGAGGAAGAGCAAGGATTGGTTAGGACAGGAGATAAACAGGAAGTCCTGGTGCCTGCTCCTCGCTCAGACATCGTGTTTCATTCATGGTCCATGAGCTCCCACCTGTTTCCCGATCCCATATCCAGTCCTCTCCATCTCCGGTACCGTGAGTTCCTCCTTCTCTTCTGCTCGCTAGATACTTTTATCGGCCGGTATATCGTAACGCCGTTTCCCCGGTGGGATTCCGCTTTTAGCGCTCGTGCGTTACAACAACAATCGCGTGTGTCTTCCAACCTCCCGCGGTTCTCTCCGCGTTTGGGTCAATCCCGCATGCTACAAGGGCGTACCTCTCTCACGATTGTCTGTGTGGTTACACGCCTGACAGGATGTCTGAGCCCGTAGTCGACCCAGCGGAGTTTGAGCGCGTGAAGGCGGAAGTCACCTATTTACATGGTATTATTGATGCACAAGCCACCACCATTAATACTCTCAAGAACTCTCCACCTCCATGACAGTGTTACAGCGCCAGCTCTCCGGCGCCACCGCCGGTCCTCGTATCGCTCTGCCAGATAAATGGAACGGGGTGGACGGCCGCCCGGACGGGTTATTAGCCACCTTGGATATGATTTTCGAGTGCTACTCCTCCCATTATGAGACGTCTAGCGCCAAGGTGCCTCTCTTAACATCTCTCCTGTCCGGGCGTGCACAGGAGTGGGCGGCGGCCCTATCCAACGCCAAATCACCCATCTGCAACGATTATTTTCTCTTATCCGAGGAACTCCGGAAGACTTTCGTCCCAGCCAGCGGCGAGAGGGCTCCGGATTCCCAGCTTCTCCATCTGCGTCAGGGATCTTTCTCCGTCTGCCACTATGCTTCAGAGTTCCGAACCCTCTCAGCAAAAACTCTCTTGGGGAGACGACGCTCTTCGCGCTCTCTTCATAGAGGGTCTGGCAGATCACATCCGAGACGAGATGAATGGCAAGGAAGCACCTCAAACCCTCGATGCGGTGGTGGATCTGGCTCTCCGTATAGATCAGCGGATTCTGACACGGCCTCCACCAGCTCAACGTTGGACCAGACCACTTTCCACTCATACGCCGTCTCCGCCTCGTTTTTCATTTCCCGGCGCCGAGGAACCCATGCAGCTCGGACGACTGCTGCAGGGGGAATGAGACCGCCGCTGGAGAGAGGGCCTCTGCGCATACTGCGGCTCTTCAGAACATCGCCGTCCCCAGTGCCCTCTCCATCCGGGAAACGGCGCGGCCAGGTAGGTGTCGGGGGAGCCCTGCCTGGCACATCCACTCATGTCGTTAGTTCTCGTTTCTCGCTCAGGGTAACTTTCCAGCTGGGACACAAGCGGGTCGAGTTGGAGGCTCTCCTGGACTCAGGAGCAGCCGACAACTTTATCGACCAAGGGTTAGCCTCCCAGCTGGGAATATCCCTGGAGGCAGTCACCCGTTTCATTCCCGTCACCTCTGTCGATGGACACCCTCTCCAACCTTATCCAGTCCAGTCTCAGACCCAGCCAGTTCTGATGTCCATTGGCCTCCACTCTGAACACATCCACTTCCTGGTCATCTCGGCACCTTCATCACCTCTCATCCTGGGTTATCCATGGCTCCAGCTCCACGATCCACATGTCCTCTGGTCTGAAAACCGCATCCTGGACTGGGGTCCTGCCTGCCGCCAGCGCTGTCTGCTTCCCAGGGCAAGCATGTGCTCCAGAGAGTCCCCAGAACCCCCGCCTGCCGACATCGAATCCGTCTATCTTATCGTGACCTCGCTGAGGTCTTCAGCAAACAGCGAGCCTCCACCCTGCCTCCGCACCGTCCTTATGACGTCGCCATCGACCTCTTACCTGGTGCAGTGCTGCCTCGAGGTCGGCTGTTCTCTCTGTCCCCCGCAGAGAACAGGGCGATGGAGGATTACATCGTGGAGGCCCTCCAACAAGGCTTCATCCGGCCCTCCACCTCCCCTGCGGCCGCAGGTTTTTTTTCGTGAAGAAGAAGGAGGGGGGCCTCCGCCCCTGCATTGATTACCGGGGGCTGAACAAGGCCACAGTGAAGAACCGGCACCCGCTTCCTCTCCTCTCCACGCCATTGGATTCCCTCTCCCGGGCCTCCATCTTCACCAAGCTGGATCTGCGCAGCGCCTACAACCTCGTGCGCGTCCGAGAGGGGGATGAGTGGAAGACCGCCTTCATTACTCCAACAGGACAATGGGAGTACCTAGTGATGCCATTCGGGTTGTGCAATGCGCTCGCCGTGTTCCAGCATTTCATCAACGACGTCCTCCGGGACATGCTGGGCCGGTGGGTGTTTGCGTACCTGGACGACATTCTAGTGTACTCGCAGAATGAACAGGATCATGTCCTTCATGTGAGAGCCGTCTTGAAACGTCTGCTTGCCCACCAGCTGTAGTGTAAACTGGAAAAGTGCACCTTCCACCAGCGCTCCACTGCGTTTCTGGGTTATACCATCTCTACCCAGGGCATGGCCATGGATCCCCAGAAGGTCTACGCTGTGACCAAGTGGCCCCAACCCACTAGTCTTAAGCAGCTGCAAAGCTTCCTGGGGTTCGCCAATTTCTATCGGCGTTTTATCCGGGGTATCAGTTCAGTTGTAGCACCCCTGACGACTCACTAAACCAGCTCATCAACCTCAGCCGTTTCTTCTTCCTCCAGAGGCACTTCGGGCCTTCCATCACCTCATCAGTCTCTTCACCTCTGCTCCTATTCTTCGCCACCCGGACCCAGCCGAGCAGTTCGTTGTCGAGGTGGACGCGTCCGATGTGGGCGCGGGCGCTGTTCTCTCGCTACGTGGTCCAGACAGGAAGCTCCATCCATGTTGCTTCTTCTCCCATAAGTTCTCTCCCACTCAGCAGCGTTACGGGGTTGGGGACCGTGAGCTGCTGGCCATCAAGTGGGCTCTGGAGGAGTGGCGGCACTGGCTCCAGGGGGCTGTTGAGCCATTCCTGATCTGGACCGACCACCAGAACCTGATCCACATCCGCTCAGCCAAACAGCTCAACCCCCGCCAGGCTCGTTGGGCTTTGTTTTTTGAATCTTTCAATTTCCAGCTGGCCTACCATCCCGGATTCAAGAACACTAAGGCAGATGCCCTCTCCCAGCAATTTTCTTCTTCTGTCCCGGATCCGGACCCTATCATACCTGCCGAGCGGATCGTCGCGCCTCTTCATTGGCCTCTGGAGGACTCCATCCGGCGTGCGCTGCCTGGGGAGCCGGCTCCTCCGGAGACACCACCGGGTCGTCTTTATGTTCCCTCCTGCTGCCGCCAAGAGGCTCTGCTTTGGGCCCACTCCTCTTCGCTCTCGGGGAATCCTGGTCCGGCCCGTACCCTTTGCCTCCTCCAGCGCGCTTTGTGGTGGCCCTCCATGCGCCAGACCTCCGAGAATTCACCTCCGCTTGTGAGACCGGCGCTTGGTCCTCCAAAGCAGTGCACCTGGTGGCTTTGTCCGGACTCCCTTCCGCCAAAACCACTGCGGAGTTGCTTCTGGAGCACGTGGTCCAGCTGCATGGGTTTCCGACGGATGTCGTCTCAGACAGGGGGCCCCAATTCGTCGCCGGATTCTGGAAAGCCTTCTGCCGTCTGATCGGTGCCACCTGCAGTCTCTCTTCTGGATACCATCCCCAGTCCAATGGTCAGGCTGAGCGGGCCAATCAGCAACTCGGCCGCTTCCTGCGCTGCTTTGTGTCCTCGCAGCCCTGTCTCTGGCCTCGGTTCCTGCTCTGGGCCGAGCTCTCCCACAACCTGCACTCTTCCTCTGCTACCGGCTTGTCTCCCTTTGAGGTCTGTTTCGGCTACTCACCGCCCCTCTTTGCTCACCAGGAAGCAGAGGTCGATGTTCCGGCGGCACAGGACCTGGTTCGGCGGTGCCGCTCAGCCTAGATCAAGGCCCGGACTGCCATCACTCGAGCCAACTCCGACTACATCCGTCAGCACCGACGTCGGCACCGTCCGGGACGCTCCTTCCAGCCCGGCGATCGAGTTTGGCTCTCCACTCGTCACCTTCGTCTGCACACCGATTCCAAAAAGCTGACGCCTCGCTTCGTCGGTCCCTACCCCGTGACCGCTCAAATCAACCCGGTCGCCTATCGGCTGCACCTCCCCTCGTCTCTCAAGGTCCACCCCGTTTTCCACATCTCCCAGCTCAAGCCGTATGTCTCCTCCCCACTCATTCCCCCCTCAGCCCCTCCTCCTGCTCCTCGGATCATCGATGGTGGTCCCGTCTTCACCGTCCGCCGGATCCTGGACTCTCGTCCTCGTGGCCGGGGCTTCCAGTATCTTGTGGACTGGGAGGGCTACGGCCCCGAGGAACGTTCCTGGGTTCCCTCCCGGTTCATCTTGGAGCCGGACCTCATCTCGGCCTTCCATCGGCTCCTCGCTCAGACATTGTGTTTCATTCATGGTCCATGAGCTCCCACCTGTTTCCCGATCCCATATCCAGTCCTCTCCATCTCCGGTACCGTGAGTTCCTCCTTCTCTTCAGCTCGCGAGCTACTGTTATCGGCCGGTATATCGTAACGGCGTTTCCCCGGTGGGATTCCGCTTTTAGCGCTCGGGCGTTACAACAACAATCGCGTGTGTCTTCCAACCTCCCGCGGTTCTCTCCGCGTTTGGGTCAATCCCGCATGCTACAAGGGCGTATCCATTCTCTCACGTTTGTCTGTGTGGTTACACGCCTGACAATCACAAAGGTTCTAGGATCATGTGGCTTCTATGTACATCCTCAGAAAATCAACAGAGCCATGGGGGCGTTCGCCTACGAGTTAGAAGACGACCCCAACATATTTGTGAAGTTGGAGGAGATGACAGAGAAGCTTGCTGACTCACAAAGTGCTGATGTAATTTACGAAGCGCTAAAGAGTTGGGGTGAGAAGTCTGTTCTGTAGACATTGGTTTTGTTCTGTAGACAAGATTTTGTTAAATCTGAACTAACATCATTGTTGAGTAATGTTATTGCTGATGAAGTGCATATTTTTTTACACTGTTTATGCAACATCTCGCATACGTTTGAACAATCTTAAAAAACGCATGATGTTATCAAGAAGAATTTCTATAGTTTGGTCTTATCTTGTACATACGTGTGTAAATGCTGACAAGTGTTGTCATGCGTCTGTATGTAGGATCATAGAAAGCATGTTGTGTAATCATAGTTTTGGAATAGGTCATATCATAACGTTGTGTGCTTATGTAAATTATGTCTGTATTGTTAACCTGCGTGAAAATGTTATAATGAATGTCTATACCATTGGTTTCATGGCTTATTGAGAGAGATGAAGATATGTGTGTGAAAGTTTTATAATACCTTGATAATGTATAATTTTTGAAAATAAATGCTGTGTAACCGAAACAGACTGTGTCATTATTTCACGGAGCAGCCCATCATGACAGACCTTTTAAAAGCACACTACTATACACCAGCCAGTGATGGTTCCTTTGGTGGTAAAACAAGGTTAAAAGATGGCGTGTTTAAAAATACAGGAGTCCGTCTGTCTAATAGGATGGTTTCTGACTGGTTATCAGGGGAGGATGCATACACGTTACACAAACCAGCGCGTATAAAATACAAGAGGAATAGAGTCACTGTGTACGCTATAGACAAGCAATTCCAAGCAGACCTTGTTGACATGTCTATGTATTCAAAAGAAAATGACGGTTATAAATACATGCTAACGTGTATAGACGTTTTTAGTAAACGCGCGTGGATTCGTATTGTAAAAAAGACTGGAACCGAGGGAACTATTCTAAAGGACGGTCAAGTACCTCAAAAATTACAGACTGAATGGGGAAAAGAGTTTTTCAACAAAGGATTTCAAAATGCAATGAGAAAACACGGTATTGGTCATTTTGCCACCGGTAGCGAGTTAATGGCTAGCGTTATTGAAAGTTTTAACAGGACTATTAAGGGTAGAATGTGGCGATATTTGACATCGGTCAATTCTAAAGGGAATATAGACATACTCCCAGCCTTAATAAATTCATACAATGCTAGTTACCACCGAAGCATTAGGATGAGACTTGTAGATGTGTCCTCTGAAAATGAAGAGCTAGTGTTTAAATCATTGTACGGCGTGAACGATGCGAAGCAGAACAATGTGGTGTTTTAAAGTGTTTAACGCAAGGTGCATTCACAAAAGGATATGAACAAAACTATACGGATCAATTCTTTACTATATCAGACTGTATCCCACGTATACCTCCGGTCTACAAATTGAAAGATTATGACGGTGATATAATAGATGGTACCTTTTATGAAGAAGAATTGCAAAAGATCAAACTAATCTAGAGAAACTAGAGAACATTTTGGGAAGGAAGAACGTGGGGAAAAGACTATTAACACTATTACTATAAAAAAAAGACTATAACACTATTTCCAAGTACAGGACCAAACTCACAAGACCTGCTGTATTAAAGGGTGATTAGGAAGTGGCGCTGATCGAATTCCAGTACCTGAGAATGTGGGTGTCTTTTGGAGAGGATGACAAAATCATCTTTTTGACCAAAAATATAACAGGTCAGAGAACGGGTATTATAATACGGGTGGGTTATTACACAAGTATCATGGGTATAGTCAAAGACATCAATGGCCATACAATGGCACACGGCATTACATTTGGTTATGACGACATTATTAATAAGGTTTATGTCGATTTGGTCAAACCTGTCACCATAGTGATATCCGGTAAATTTAGGATTATTTTAGGTTTCATGAACATATTGACACAACCATTAGGGTGGATCCATTGGGGCGGTCATATGCAACATACCCCGCAGACATAGACGCCCTTTTTGTCTAAACAGACATTATAGAACATCAGGTGGGGGGTGACTATTTTGTACCCCTTCTACGATGTGTACATATAACAAGTATGACAGAGCACACTATGTACGTGTTTCGAAATCACATATCAGCGATATAGCTGTAGAAGTGAAATCAGATCAGAATTGCATCATACCGTTTAAATATGGCAAGGTGGTTACAAAACTACACTTCAGACCCACAAAACTGTTAGTTTTTCCAACACTTATAAACCAGAGAAGAATGACACGAAGCAGTTGAGTTCTTTTTACTTGTCAGAGACGCACATTACATCATGCCTCCAACAGCTCTGTGGTCTCAGTCGCATCTTCTCTTTTTATTTAGTAGAGGGCGGTTCATTTACCATAGGATCACACCACATAAGCTTATAATTATCTTTTGCACATAGGCTTGTTTCTTGGTAGACGCTCCATCACAAGGTCATGCTCTCTGGCTTCTTGCTTCTCAGCAGCTGCAGGCCTCCTCTTATCAGGTCGCGGTCACTCTGTTCTGCAAATTGTCCTGCAAATTATCCTTTGGCCCACAGTTTCTCATCCAAGATACTAATGATTAATATAGTTTGCATATTCCAAAGATGAATACAGTTTAATACATCTGAGAAATATATGTCAAAAAGGTAATTGCATGATAACTTATTTTTCATTTTCCAACATTTCCCCCCTGTTTATCATGTATTTTACTCTTTTTGTTATTTTCCCTAATAACCTCTTCCTATTAGTTCATAAACTGACCAATACATTTACACTCAAAGGGTTTGTTGCTTCAATTCTCGTAGAGAGATTCTCGGAACAGTTGGCTCAACTGCAAGTCACTGGGCTCAATGGTCATCTCAAAGCCCTCATTATGGTCTTTATTTTCCAAAAGCGGTTATAACTGTGAGGGATCAACCTCCCTGGGTGATAAGGTCTTATTAATGGCTTAGGGCTTTGTATTTCCCAAATACATTCATCCAGGAATCCCACATCGTAGTTTCCACCCCCGAATGCTCCTTCATCTTCCGGTTGAGAGTGTGCAGGCCATCAATGGCCAGTGTCAGACTGCCTCCTGCAGCTGTGTTGTTTGCTATGAAACCGTCTTGTGTCCAATTTCCTAGTTTCTGAACATTGTAGTGGATGTAGTTGATCCTGTCTACGTTCTTATTAATCGTACACCACCCACACAAGACTGATTAGAATCCTGCTACTATTTGATTTGCTATCTTTATATTTGTCAGGCACCCCCCTGGAAACCCCAATTGTGTCTATGTACGTTGGGTCCATTAACTTCTCCCAGGGCGGGGTTGACCGCTTCATCCTGTGCCAGTCTGCAGGCACCAGGCTGTCTAATTTGAATAATAGATTACTTATTGTTGTTGGATATATGGATATGGGTAATAAAAGGGTTACTAAGGCACACAACCCGGTGGTATTTGTGGGCAATCGATCAAACAACCTCTTTCCTCCACACCACCACCAAATGTCACTTTGAGGATGTGGGGTAAAGATAGTTCCCACAGCTATTATTGTACCACACCAATCTCCTGGTGCTCCTTCTCCTAGTAGTTTTTTCTTCCTGTCATATTGATAGATGTGAAATTTCCTTGTGCTATTTTGCTAGAGAATATATGCTTCTCTCTTTCTGGTCCCGTAAGGGGATATACTTGATCCCAACTTTGGCAATGACTGTCTGGTTGAGTTTTGTTAACTACTTCCACAACACATTCATCCATTATAACCGCTGGTATTACCTGTTGTAAAACAGACCATGTGGTGTGGGAGAAGAGAATAGAGTGTGTAGAAAAAACTCTTTCTCCCTCCACACAAAGCACTGTATTCAACCACTCCAATTTGATGTTACCTGGCAGAAAGAGGCATGGCACAGTAGAGGTTAAAAATGAACAGTTTCTAATTTATTAACACGGGTAAATAATTATTGTAGTTACATGTGAATATTGAATGTAAAAATGTACCAAGGTTACAGAGAAAATAAAAATGAGAAGAAAGAGTAAAGAGGGAGAAGAGAAAGAGAGGGGGAGAGAAAGGCTCAGAAGCCTTCCGGCTTCCCATGGAAAACCCCCTGAGCAAGAAAGCTCAGAGGTCCCTTTTTCCACATGTGAGCAGACCTTTATACCCCAGGAAGTTGTCACTGGCCTACAGGAAGTTGTCACTGACCAATCAGAACCTGTTGTTTCTGATGTCACGCTCCCGGTGCCTCCCATTTGGGGAAGACAAAGAGGGTGGGCGGTCCTGACGGCTGATACTTCACACATTGCGGTCAGACAAAAGGCATGTAAAACGGGTGCCGAATCTTCACCCACAACCGTCGACACAGGAATGTCACTCCTCCCTCTGCAGACATCTGTTATGCAAGGCAAAAGCAGGCTCCCGTGATGTCCATTCTTACACTGTAATAATGGTCTTGGCCCCAAGCAAACTACGCAGTCTTGTTGAGTTACATTAGCTGCTTGTTCCACTAAAAGATGCCAATTATTGTTTTTACCAGTTATTCCCGTAGTTACTTTGAACCATCCATCAGAGGGTTGGCTCTCATCCAATACCTTAACCTGTATACCTTTGTCATTTGCATTCTGATTCAATTCCGTTTTATTAATTTTAGTCTGTGGTAATTGACACACTTGGAACGGAAAATAAGGCGGATGGTTGGTATAAGGCCATACCCAACATCTTTCTCCTTTCCCTTGTTGGTTTGTATTGTATACTTTATGTACGGTTGGTGGCCATAAATCCAATTTGGTGAGATTGATATACACTTCAAATGCGGGACCCTGATTTGAGGGATTGGACGTCACAAAAGAGATTATTTTTCTATGATGTATCGCAAAGGGTCGAAAAGCTTACTGATGTATAAGAATGTGCTTCCAGCATAGTTTTCTGACATCCCAACCTAGAAAAACTAAGGGCCACAGTGGTGCGTGCAATGCGCATGCGTTAATTGTGTGTCAAAAAAATTAACGCTGTTAAAAGAATTTTGTGTTAACACGTTATTAACTTTGACAGCCCTACTTATTAACTAAAAATTATTAACAAAAACAAACAGCGTGTATTCAAATAAATCAGATACAAATTCACAGAAAATAATTTTAATTATACAACACAACAATAAAAATTCATATAGTTCAACATGCACCAAAAATTATTATAATAAATTTAAACAAAATAACATTCAATATTATACAATATAACTCTAAACATTAAAACAACCAGTCAAAAAAGGGACAAACTATTTACAATTCAACCCGATTAAACTGAATACTTTGAACTGTCTGTCCACATCAGACAATCCTAAATTGCAAGGGCAGTGTCACGACTACGGACTTACGGGGGAAGGAAGCGCAGAGGTTTGACATACTGGGAAGGGGGTTTTATTATAAACAATAAAGAAATACAAATAAACAATGGCGCGGTGGCCGAAAACAGTTTAACGTAAATAAAGAACTTAAACAAACCCGTAGGCGTGTGGCGATTGCCAGAACTGAAATTACGAAAACCTACGCGGTTACAATATCAAGTTCACGAAAATGCCAGCGACCCCGAACGGGCGGAAACTTCCGGCATTTATGGGGCGTCAGGATTGGATTCCGGTGTGGCGCCCAGCTGCAGGCAATCCTGACAGAGCCCCCCCTCCAAGGGCTACGTCCTCGGAGCCCCAACAGTACCATCAGTGGAGGCGGCGGGGTGGACGGCGGCAACCACAGGGCTCCTGCCCTGCTGTATCCTCCCCTTGGAGGACCCGGTCCCTCGGGCTGGCTCCCCGGCGTGGTCAGGCGTGGCGGCCCCGGTCCCTCGGGCTGGCTCCCCGGCGTGGTCAGGCGTGGCGGCCCCGGTCCCTCGGGCTGGCTCCCCGGCGTGGTCAGGCGTGGCGGCCCCGGTCCCTCGGGCTGGCTCCCCGGCGTGGTCAGGCGTGGCGGCCCCGGTCCCTCGGGCTGGCTCCCCGGCGTGGTCAGGCGTGGCGGCCCCGGACCCTCGGCCCTGGCTCCCCGGCGTGGTCCCGCTTGGCGGCCCCGGACCCTCGGCCTGGCTCCCCGGCGTGGTCCCGCTTGGCGGCCCCGGACCCTCGGCCTGGCTCCCCGGCGTGGTCCCGCTTGGCGGCCCCGGACCCTCGGCCTGGCTCCCCGGCGTGGTCCCGCTTGGCGGCCCCGGCCCCTCGGCCTGGCTCCCCGGCGTGGTCCCGCTTGGCGGCCCCGGACCCTCGGCCTGGCTCCCCGGCGTGGTCCCGCTTGGCGGCCCCGGACCCTCGGCCTGGCTCCCCGGCGTGGTCCCGCATGGTGGCCCCGGACCCTCGGCCTGGCTCCCCGGCGTGGTCCCGCATGACGGCCCCGGACTCCCGTACCTGCACACAATAATCAGGGCCGATCCATCTGGGTACGTGTGGGCCCTGTCTCCACATGTCCCCTCTGACACATCTTGTGTCACCCCTGCACCGCGCAGGGAGATTGTCCCAGAGCCTCCGGCGACTGTTCCAGGCACCCCAGGCTGGTGCCTTCTGGGACTATGCAGCCCCTCTCGCTGCACGGCCCTGGTGCCAAGGGGGGGGCATTGCCAGACCATCCGGCTAGCCCCTTCTGCGTCCGTTGGGACAAGCAGGCCCTCTTCCTGCCTGTCCCAGCTGGGTCCTCATGCCTACCCGGGGGCTCTATGGCGCTCCACCCCTCTGGAGGCAGACGCAGGCCCATGCCTGCCCCGCCCTCCTCACTGGCTACCGGAGGACCCAGCTCCTTCGCTTCCCCACCTCCCCTCCCCTCAGGAGGAGTCCCCAACCCGAACTGCACCCCCCCAAAAAATTCTTTGGGGGAGCACCCCCCCCCGGCTGGACTTAGGGGTACCTTGGGGCTTGTCCACCTCGCCTTGGACCAGCACATTCGGGTCAGGAACCTCCTCCCTGGGGTTCAGCTCCGCGGCTGGGTCGCCATCTGGTGGACACAAAGAGGGGAAGTGGGGGCGACATACGGACACATATGCCACACAGACGCACACAGACAGAGACAGACAGAAGAGAGGGTCGTCTGGCTCCCTCTCTGGGCTCTCCGGGACCTCCTCAGGGGGCACAGCCAGGATCTCGGGAGGAGCGACCTTCTCGTCGCCCACCAGTGCTGGGTCTTCTTGCCCCGGATCCTGACTGGCACTGGATGTGGTGGAGGGGCAGAGTTCGATCCCTGGCTCAGGCCGATCAAACTCCGCCCTCAGTCTCTGTTGGAAGTCCCGAAAACTCCTGTCTGTCTCTCCCTGCTGCCAGAGGGTTGTGCTCCAGCCCCATGCTGATCCAGTCAGACACGTGAGGATGGTAGTGATCTCGTCTGTGTCTGCTGCCCCACTGAAGGGTCCCGGGACAATTGGGCGGTCCCACACGGGGCTGGGCACGTCGCTGGAGATGGTGGTAGGTGTGTGGTGTGGAGGGGGGTGGACGTCTTCTCCAGCAGGTGTGGACGCTGGTGCTGCGCTGCCATTTTGCTGGGGAACGTCCGGGCAGAGGGAAGGCGGGTCGGCGACTGGAGCAGGAATGGAGGATTCCCTGCGAGGCAGTCCCGGCAGCGCAGTTGCTGGCTGGCGACCTCCCGTCGCCCTCTTCCACCAGCTTTCCTCACACTGCTGGGAGGGACGTGGGTCTCCACGGACCTCGTGACGCTCCTGGATGGGCGCGATGGGCGGAGCCATCCCGGCACCGACTGCCCAAACGGCGTCATCCTGGTCGTCGTCCGTGTCAACCTCGTACCCCCGGAAGTCACATGGGTCATCACGGACGCCGCGATGATCTCGGACGCGCACGCTGGGCGGAGCCATCCCGGCACCGACCGCCCACCGAAAATCCACGTCATCATCGCTTTCGTCATCCGTGTCCTCCCACCGGTGACTCCAAGGGTCGTCCACCCTGCGGACATCCTGGACCCATGGCGCGATAAGCTCCCATGGGCAGTACTCCGGCCATTCGGGCTGGAGGCTGCCCACCTCCTCGCTGGAGGAACGCCGCCGTTGTTGTTGCCGCTTCTCACCCCCCTGGAAGTGACGTGGGTCCCCACGGACCTTGCGACGATCGCAGACTGGTGCGATGGGCGGAGCCCAACTCTCGTCTCCCGTGCTCTCGTCGTCGTCCGTGTCGTCCCAGTCCACGGGGAGCCTGGCCAGCAGAGCGCAGAGTTCTTGGCTCGACATGGCGAAGATCGTGGGGGTCGCATCTTCTGCGCTCGCTGCCCACGTCACTTCCTCGCTGCTGCCGACGCAAACGTCATCGCTCCGCCCACTCACCCGCCGACGTTGTCGCTTCCGGGTTTCGCGGAGTTTCCCGGTGGTGACGTCATCACGCGGCGCCGCGTACCACGGCTTCTCGGGGAGAAAACGCTCCACCAGAACGGCCGGCGCGTCTCTCCCCTGCCGTCCGCGTTCGCCGCGCCGCGTCCTTCGCGGCGTTTCTTCTCCTCTGTTTTTTACCTCTGCGCTTTTGGGTGGGTCGCTGGCATTCTGTCACGACTACGGACTTACGGGGGAAGGAAGCGCAGAGGTTTGACATACTGGGAAGGGGGTTTTATTATAAACAATAAAGAAATACAAATAAACAATGGCGCGGTGGCCGAAAACAGTTTAACGTAAATAAAGAACTTAAACAAACCCGTAGGCGTGTGGCGATTGCCAGAACTGAAATTACGAAAACCTACGCGGTTACAATATCAAGTTCACGAAAATGCCAGCGACCCCGAACGGGCGGAAACTTCCGGCATTTATGGGGCGTCAGGATTGGATTCCGGTGTGGCGCCCAGCTGCAGGCAATCCTGACAGGCAGCAATGAAATTAGATCATCTACATCCTGCCCTTGCAGACAAGACAAAGCAGCTCTTGTCTGTTAGCACAGTTACTGTCTCCTCTTACAGTCCCACCATTTCCACTGTTTCCATGATGGTGCCGAGGCTTGAACTCTGTATTGCACAAAGACCATATTCAGACTGGTGATGAGAAAGGTACATTTTAATACATTTACATTTGTGGATTTTATCCATTTGTGTATAATGGTGAGTATAATCAAAGCCATTTGAAATTGTCAGTTCAGAAGTGGCCACTGATGCAAAATCCTACCTTCAGAAGTCTTCCTGTTATGGTAAAAAATGTCGCCCCAGCACCAACCATCTCTTCGAGGTGCAAGTATGCACCTAGTACCATCGCTCAGCCCACAAGTCGACTTGCTTGCCACCATGCCATCCCGCGTTTCATATTCTGCGGTAAGGGGTTTCCGAGTGGTACTCATGCTTTTCCACACAAATCACTTGGATAGGTGTTTGCCTTTAGTACAGCATTGTCTTGGAAACATGTCTAAGAGGGAAATACAGAATATAGTATTATTAACGGGTGGTGACAGGTGGTAGTAGCCTAGTGGGTAACACACTCGTCTATGAACCAGAAGACCCAGGTTCAAACCCCACTAACTACCATCGTGTCCCTGAGCAAGACACTGAGCACTGGGGGGGGGGGGGACTGTCCCTGTAACTACTGATTGTAAGTCGCTCTGGATAAGGACGTCTGTACAGTTGTGATACACAGCAAGCAGAGGACAGGTTTATGAATTTTAGTTTTGGCCTAGTTTTGTGATAGTAGAGGGCTGGGTTAGAAGGGTTGCTAGGCATGTTTCATATCTTGCCCATCTTTTATTCAAGATGTTGGTGAGATGAACGTCATTACATCACGTTTTATTCATTGTTCATAGAAACTTTACTGACTGTGAACTGACTGGAGCATTTAACTGCCTTTAAAATGTCAACGGATTATTACAAACTGTGCTTCTTACATTATTGGACACAATAATTCATGACAGTTTAATTAGCACAAGCTAACAATGACAGTAAACCCTTTTCCATTAAGTGCCCAGTGAATGACGGACAAAATTACCTTTCATGAAAATAATAATAGGCTCTGGTTCAGAAAAGCTATATCTTTAATACATACCTACATTTAAATTTACAGCATTTACCAGACGTCAGGGTTAAGTGTCAGGGACACGATGGTAGTAAGTGGGGTTTGAACCTGGGTCTTCTGGTTCATAGACGAGTGTGTTACCCGCTAGGCTACTACCACCCTACCAAACTACTACTACCTACTGCCTGGCAGAGTTTTATATAACTTTCTTTGAATTTAGTGAAGTAATTTACCTCGGTGTACCTCGTTTTGTCTGGTTTCTCGTCTCTATTACTTCTCGAGTCTGGATCGTGCTGCAGTCACCAAATTAGGTGTTCCCTTGCGTTTTGACGTCATGCGCTTCTATGCGGAGCCAGCCAATCAAAGGCGTTTATGCAAATTTAACGCGGTAAACAAGGTGACATGAAACCTATGGCCGAAAAGGAAAAAAAATATATATTTCTTTTTTACAGAAATAGTTTTTTTGAGTGATGTATTAATGGAAAGCCGCATATCCAGACAAACGTGTAAATGTAGCGCGTGATCAGTCGAACGCCGATGCAGGCGGAGCCGCATTGTTACGCATTTTAAAACAGGCCGTTTTACCTTTTGTTTCTTGCAACGCATCGTTCAGAGTGTGTGTTGTAGTTGTGAGCGATTCAGCTTACGCTTGTACTACTTGAGCTGGTCTGTTTCTTGTTTTTTGCAGTTAGAACGTGCACCGCGCTGCTGCGGGTGACTGCAATTCCCATAAGCCATTGCGTGCTAAAGCTGCTCTATAGAGAAGAACACAGCAGCGGTGTGTGCAAACGATGCATTGCGATAGATAATTGACATCTTGAGAAATGTTTTACGCCAGATGTACTTTCCTGATGTAACCCACCCCACTTACCCAGACTTGGGATTAGCACCAAGAAATGTGCGACCCCAGTGGTTGGGATAATTTAAGAGTTGTAATACAATGTTGTTTTGCTGTGTGTCTGGTCTCTTATAATGTATGTGTAACGTATAATAGTCTTATTAGCATGAAATATTTTTTAGTTCATTATTTGGTGTTACTTTTGTTATCACCTGATATTTTTTCCAGTTTTAAACTCTCAATGCATGACCAGCATGAGCAATCCTTGCAGCAATAATACCAATTTACCTTGTAACATGCTGCCTCTGTATTTATGCCTCTAAATGTATTTATATGTGTGCAAAGAAATGTGATTGCAAAACCAATAATCCTAAAAAAAACTTTTTAGTTTAGATTATAATAAAATAATGTTGTTCCACAAACAAATTACAATAATATAATACTATATTACTATATTATTGTATCAATAATAACCACAATAATATAAAAATAGGTGAAAATACATATAACACAAAGAATGTTTTTCGTTCCTCATTCCGCAAATCTAGTTTTTTGACAGAAGTTACACCCTACAAAGCACCTGTTTTGCGAGCATGACCAGTGTTAATGGCTGTCGGTGGGTTTTACCAAATGTGATCAAATAAAACAGAATTCTTATTCAGGATGTTTCAGAGGCATTGGGACTGTTGAAGTAGGAAGATATGGGTTTATTTATAACCCCTTTCCCAATGGTTGCACTTTCACCATTCTAATTACCACAAATTGCACCAATTCAACCTATTCAATCACATTTAATCTCTTTCCTCTCATCTCCCTCTTTTCCACTCCTCTTTTCATCTTTCCAACTTCCCATACATTTTACAGAGCAACAATGGTCACACTTTCAGCCTGTGGTCCAACACCACAGAATTGACCTATTCAACAAATTTAGAAATTAAAAAATTAAAAAACACATTTAACGTCTATCCACTCATCCCCTATTACTTACTCAAACCATCTTTTTTCCATCCTCCAATTCACAGGCATTATTTTTTACAGAGTAACAGTTGCCATACTTTCAGTCTTCCAACCCCCACAAATTGAATCTATTCAACGAATTTAACAAAGTTGACAAAATTTCACTCTTTCCCTTTCATCCTTCAACATTTTTTTCATCCATCAACAAGTTTGTCCACAAACTTCACCTTCTAGTTTTCATTTGAAAACTGACACCAGCAGCTCTTCAGATATGTCAGATAAACACAGATCATTTCGACCAATTTCTTATCCCTGATCAGTTTTCAGAATTAAGGCTGATATCATCACAACATCTCAGTAGGGTTATCAGCAGAATTTATTTCATACTTTTTTATGCCAGTTTCTGCATCAAAGCAACAAGATTAATCTTCTTTTTTGGCATAAAATAATTACAAGACCTACTGAATAAAATGTTTTTTTTTTTTTAAACTTTGCCCCAGATAAGAAATAATAGTTTCTACCGAGCAGAAAAAGATAACCTTCTGTCCTGGGCCAGTGGTGGCCTAGCGGTTAAGGAAGCGGCCCTGTAATCAGAAGGTTGCCGGTTCGAATCACTGAGCAAAGCACCGTCCCCACACACTGCTCCTGTCATGCTCACCAAGGGTGATGGGTTAAATACAGAGGACAAATTTCACTGTTTGCACCGTGTGCTCTGTTGCTGTGTATCACATGTGACAATCACTTTACTATCTTTAAAAGAAATGCATTAAATGCATACAAATAGTTAAACAATGCGAACTAAAGCCTTCAGTAATGACAAGCAAGTCCCTCTTTCTTGTGTACTTGAGGCATGTCTTTCCTTGCTGGCACCCGTTAGGGGTCGCAACCCACCCTGTGTCCCCAGTGGTTGGGTTCTCTCTCCTTGTTCGTCTAAAACGGAGTCTGGCTCAAAATTATGTGGCTAAATCACACGTTCTCCAGGTACTAAAAGCCTGTATGTGGTAAATATGAATTAAATGGGAATGGCCGTTGAGAAGAGTCTTTCAAAATGTTATTTTCATGGCATTGTGCATGAGAAAGTCTCTGCTGCCCTTCACCTCTACATCCTGCAGATGGCAGTAAAGATCACAAGTAAACAATCACAGCTGGGAAAAGTGAGAAAAGTATTCAATGTTAGAACGTTTTTGATGTAGAGAATATATACTAAAATGTACTATATACTAGTTCATAGTTCAGACTTTCTGAAGATCAGCGAAACTTTAATACGGCTCAAGCGCTAAATTGAGAATCCAAGTATGAATTACATTTACACTCGTGGCTTTTACCAGACATGCTTATCCAGAGTGACAGTCCCTTCTGGAGCAAGTGTCTTTCTTTGCTTTACTTTTCTTTACTTTGCAGATGCTTTTATCCAAAGCGTCTTACAAGAGGAAGATTCCAGCAATTCTCATTCGGTTTCTATAGATTTTGAGTTAATAAACTAAGAGCCCTGATAAGGCCGAACTTGTCAAGAATAGAACATCCTAGGGAATTCCTAGTGCTAGACAATTTTTTAAAATGTATTTTGTATAGTGTGTGTGCATGTGTGTGTGTAAGTGTTAGATTTGTCTGAAATACTTTTTAAACAAGTGGGTTTTCAACTGCTTCTTAAAGGTGGTGGTGGTCTCAGAGACCCCATGAAGAGGGATCTAGCTAGTAGTGTGTTGGTGTAAGAGGGAGAACTTCCATTTACAGCCCTGTAGGCAGCATCCAGGATCTGAACTCAATGCGAGCAGCTACCGGGAGCCGGTGGAGAGACATGAGAAGAGGTGGGATGTGGGTGTATTTCGGCTGGTTGAAGATGAGGCGGGCTGCCACATTTTGGACCATCTGGAGGGGTTTTATGATGACTGTAGAAGCTCCAGCCAGGAGAGAGTTACAAAAGTCGAATTTAGAGATGACCATTGCCTGGACGAGGAGCTGCGTAGTCTGTTTCTCAACGAGGGGTTTAAACCTGGGACTTCTGGTTCATGGGCGACCATCATAGGCTCCTACGGCCGCTTATATAAGTTGTGACTGACATTAAAATGAAATTTTTGCGATGAGGCTCAGCGGCTCAGTAGCTGTAGACAGAAATATCACAGCATGGAGTAAACTGATGGCAGTTCCGTCCCATTTCCTCTCCCATCCAGGGACTCACTCTTACTATTAAATTTTTTAAAAATAATATTTTAAATTTAAAATATTATAATAAAACAATGGCCATTTGCAGCGACCTGGCTGCTCCTCAGTCCGACCTGCACCAGTTGTTCCACAACCTCGTTTGTATGAACCAAACGTGGCAGATACGGTCGACTGGCATTTTATTGACCGACTCGGTATAATCCAGCCCCCACCCGCGCGCGCTCCCGCGCCGTGTTGCGTGGAGCGCGCCGCCGGTGCGCGCTGCTGACCGGCGTCCTCTGCGGAAAGATGGAATGATGCTGCGGGTCCCCGACCGACCATGGCCAGGAACACGTCGCTGTATTTCCGCGTAGTGGAGGGACGCGGCCTGCCGGCGAAAGACGTGTAAGTTGCGGCGCGGGTGGCGCCCCTGTCACCTGCGCTGGGTGGCGCGGTCACCGTCCCGCCACGCGGTGCAACCTGTGGACGCAGCGTGGACCATTTAACACCAGACGGTGTCGCCTGTGCGTTTTGGTGCAAACCCGCATGCTGTTTGGTGCTTCTTTACAGGTCTGGGACCAGTGATCCCTACTGCATCGTCAAAGTTGACCACGAGGTCGTGGCCAGGTGAGACTTTTCTTCGCGTCGTTTTCTCTCTCGTCCCTTGTTTTATACACACTGGCGATCATTCGGACAATTGCGCGCAGCGTGGACGGCTGGGGTGGGCGGGGCTTTATTCACCGCGGTCACCCCGGCCCCTCCCCCTCCGATAACCCGATCCATCTCCAGACTTTAAGACATCGGCAGGTTGCCATGGAGATGATCATAAATTATTGCAGGGGAGATCCCTCTCTTCGCTGGAAAATGGGAGTGGCCGGATGTGGTGCATTTCGTTACATTACATTTTACATTTTACATTTTACATTTACAGCATTTACCAGACGCCCTTATCATGAGCGACTTACAATCAGTAGTTACAGGGACAGTCCCCCCTGGAGACACTCAGGGTTAAGTGTCCTGCTCAGGGACACAATGGTAGTAGGTGGGATTTGAACCTGGGTCTTCTGGTTCATAGGCGAGTGTGTTACCCCACTAGACCACTACCACCCTGGTTTTTTCCCCAAACGTACTTTGTTTATTCGCCTGAAAACACAAAAATCTTTTGGTTTTCCAAAAAAACATATTACATGTTAAGTAGCTCCCTTAAAGCAGTTATAAACTGTGTGTGTGTGTGTGTGTTGAGATGTTGGAGCAGCACACCTGGAACACACCATTGTGCAGTTTAATTCGATTTATTTATGTCCGCTTTTGAAGTGTAAATACTCGCCCTCCCTTCCTTTTAGAGGAACAAGAGGGCGAATTTATTTTTCGCTCTGCGTCACCTCATTGTTTAGTACAGCACGTTTAGATATTTGCATGTTAATCGTTGCACTGTACTTTTTTTTTTTTTTTTTAGACAGCAAAACAAGGATTTATGACTCTGTGAGTCGGTGACCAATGAGGGCTGTCCGTCTGCTTTCTCTCACTCTGATTGGCTCGCTTTGCTCAGACCCAGGCAGGTTGTTGTTGTGATGAACTGACCATTTCCAGAGCTGGAGATATAAAGAGCAAATTCCCCGCGAGGTTGTCGTAGTTTTCCACTCATTAAGACCTGTTTGATCCTCTTGTCAGGTCAGTTTTACAGCTGCAGTTAGAATCATGTTTTTTTTCCAGGAAAGAGTTTAATTTTGCATCATTCATGATGCAAAATCATGGTTTACTTACTTACATTTACATTTACAGCGTTTACCAGACGCCCTTATCCAGAGCGACTTGCAATTAGTAGTTACAGGGACAGTCCCTTTCAGGGTTAAGTGTCCTGCTCAGGGACACCTGGGTCTTCTGGTTCTTAGGCGAGTGTGTTACCCACTAGGCTACTACCACCCCTACAATAACTTATTTAGGCTGTTAGAGGTCTGTTGATGCTGAAATGACTATGAATTTGGCAGAAAATGACGTATCAGTCTTACAGAATCAAACGGACGGGTTCAAACATCGATCCTCCTGCCAAATTTGACCTTTAAGGTTGAAGGTTTGGCCTGGTCACCTTCTTTTTATTTATTCCTTTTTGTGCCAACCCTTGACCTCGGTAGACTGATCCCGGCTTCTCCCTGCAGGACCGCGACCGTATGGAAGAACCTGAACCCCTTCTGGGGAGAGGAATACACGCTGCACCTGCCCATGGGCTTCCACACTCTCTCCTTCTACGTGATGGACGAGGACACCATTGGGTACGAGAGCTGACTAGACTGCCCCATCCCACCTTAGCAACAGTGGATTGGCTTTTGAACACAAGATGTGTCTAAAACAGCTAAACTGTGTGCCTGTGGAGATGCAAAATATGTCATTTTTGGTTCTGTGCTCAGTAATTAATGCATCGCTGGAAATAACTTGGTAAATATACAGAAAATATTACTTGTGGCTAATGGGTACAATGAGACATTTCATTTAAAGGTCAAAAAAACAACCAAACCAGCACTGGTTATGGGTATTGACCAGTCATCTTTCATCTGTCCACAGTTCCATCAGCCCACTGAGGACTGACGTGTTCCTACGGGTTGGTTAGAGGCCACATAGTTACAGCATAACATTTGCAATTTTACCACAGTTTGCACTTAAATATTTATTAAAAAAACATCCGTACTGAAGTTGCTAATCTGTGCATTTTGCAAGGTGGCTTTTTCACACCTGTGAAAATGTGCAAAAATCTCTACTTTGTGTGCAATGCATGTCTTAATGCATCCAGTCAGACGTGTCATGGCCATTGGCGTGTTAAATGTTGTATAACGATCAATTTTCCCTCCACCCGTTCCAACAGGCATGACGATGTGATCGGAAAGATTTCCCTGAGCAAAGAGGCCATCGCAGCCCACCCGAAAGGTACGGCAGCACGAGACCGAGACCCAAATGAATGCCCAGAACGAGGAGGATTCCGGATGCATGATGGTGGAACGTGTCCTTTTCTGTGCTGCGGCCCAATTTCGCTTCAATCCAGAGATAAGAATATGAATCGATGCTCAAGTTCTCGGGTTCGTTCGGTTCAACGCAGGTCTTTCCCAGACTGAGAGCAGGTCAGGTGCAGCTGAGTCACTTTTCGCATAATTCTCCTCAAGCCGACATCACGTCCTCCCCCTCAGAAGCCCAGAGTGGATCCGCATCCCATGAATCACAGCAAGCTGTCGGGACTGAGTCAGGCCCTACCAGGGGGATCATGGGAAATGTGTAGATTGCGTCTCCGTGGCTCCCGCGCTTCTCCGCTCCCACCGAGACTATTTAGAGCTTCTAGAGCTTCCTCTTGGTGTTTCCGTAAGGCCTTGATCCCCAGTGTCTCTCTGTGACCCGGGGCTGTTCCCTCAGGCCTGGACAGCTGGCAGAACCTGACCCGGGTGGACCCAGATGAGGAGGTGCAGGGGGAGATCCACCTGGGGCTGGAGCTGCAGAAGGAGGCGCAGCGCACCTGCATACGCTGCCACGTCATCCAGGCCAGGTGAGACACTGAGCAAGACACTTAACTCCGAGTGTTTCCCAGGGGGGACTGTCCCTGTCCCCGTCTATGGAAAAGGGCATCCGATAAGTGTAAATGGAAAAGTGCTGGGAGGGTTTGAAACATGGTGATTCCAAAAATTGCTGGAAAGGACACAGTGAATCTTCTGTGATAAACTGATGGTTTTGAAAGAGCAGCGTATAATTAACTTTTCCACGTCTGACCTTCTCTGCAGAGATCTGGCCCCCAGAGATATCTCAGGCACGTCTGATCCGTTCACCAGGATCCTTTACAACAACCACAGTGCCGAGACATCGGTAAGATGTTGGTGTGTGTGTGTGTATGTGTGTGAGAGAGAGATATCAGTATAAAGAGGGTTTCAGGTGTATTGAAAGTGAAGTGATTGTCATTGTGAAACACAGCAGCACAGCACACGGTGACACAATGAAATGTGTCCTCTGCTTTTAAGCATCACCCTTGGTGAGCAGTGGGCAGCCATGACAGGTGCCCGGGGAGCAGTGTGTGGGGACGGTGCTTTGCTCAGTGGCACCTTGGCGGATCGGGATTTGAACCGGCAACCTTCTGATTACAGGGCCGCTTCCTTAAACTCTAGGCCACCACTGGCCCATATTGTTTTGCACTTCGTCTTCTTTTCAGTGTAATGAAAGCATAATACCATGAAGAGAACACTTCATGTGAAAGAAAAAATTTACATTTACATTTACAGCATTTATCAGACGCCCTTATCCAGAGCGACTTACAATCAGTAGTTACAGGGACAGTCTCCCTGGAGCAACTTAGGGTTAAGTGTCTTGCTCAGGGACACAACAGTAGTAAGTGGGATTCGAACCCGGGTCTTCTGGTTCATAGGCGAGTGTGTTACCCACTAGGCTACTACCACCCTATAAAAAATTATTTGGCCATTGTGATTAATACATGTGGAGGCATTTTTTTCTGCATGCAAACCAACAATTTTTTCATCCTTAAAAATGTAAAGTAAAAACTACAACAAAAAAAAATGCTGCTCGGCATGAAAATATTTGTGTTTGTATTATTGTGTACATGTTTGTTTAATTGTGTTAGATCATAAAGAAGACGCGGTTCCCTCATTGGGGGGAGACGCTGGAGCTGTGGCTGGATCAGGGGGAGGAGGAGGTGGGCGGGGCTGTAACGCTGGAGGTCTGGGACTGGGACATGGTGGGCAAAAACGACTTCCTGGGCAAGGTGAGGCTACATTCAACATGCCCCATTCTTATCTGTGATTGGCTGAGGCAGTTTCAGAAGAAACTTTTTACCCGTTGGCGTAGGTGGAGATTCCGTTCTCCTCTCTGCTCAGAAGCCCTCTGATGCAGGGCTGGTTTCGCCTGCTGCCCCTGGGCAACGCTGAGGACGATGCTGGGTGAGTCTTTGTGGGCCCAACTTGAGGCAGTGATGCTCGAACTTCTGTAGTCACACCAATTTCAGTAATGGCATTACTGTGTGTGTTAATACTTTCACGCTCAGCTCTGCTACATTTAAACATGCATAATTGATAGTCAATTAAAGATTTACGGTGGTATATAATACCAAGAAGAAAGTTTTAGGTGCAGTTATTCTGTATTCGTGTTTTCACACGGCAGGGCGTTTTAGAGGTTTTACATGGAACAAGGTTCCAGATCTGAAGACCCACCAGTCACGACACAAACACTTCCCACTCACTTCTTAACAGTGAGAGGATGACTGAGTTGTGTGTGTGACTGGTGGTTGAGTCAGTGTTTGCATGTGTGTATAGGAGCAGTGATGAAAACTCATTAAAATCCTACAGGCCTTGGCAGATTTTCACCAAATGCGAACTGCGAACTGTACAGGACTGTACATGGAGTAAACATCTGACACACACACACACACACCCACACACACAGACTTCTGTGGCTTTGTGAGGAAAGCCCCTTCTTTATGTGTGTTTGTCTCTGTTGCCATATTAGAAATGTAAATCCATAAAATACCCAAAACTCATACAATTTTCAGTCCTTCAATGAAAAAACAGACAAAAATTAATGAAATATTAAAAATGAAAATTATAATTTAATGTCAATATTATTAGAGGGTATAACACTGTGTCGACTTTAACAGAAAAATAACCCTTTTTTTGGACACAGGTGATTGTGTTATGCTTATAAATGACTGAACATTTGCTGTTGAGCTCCATCATTAATTGTATCAGTTATTGATCAATAATTATTTTAATATTGATTAATATCTGAGTATCAGTAGTTTTGACAACAATTTAACTTACTGTCACATATATAAAACAGATGAGGGGGGGTGTTCATGACTGCACACCAAGTAGGGTGCCTTGCCATGGCACTTTGACCTTAATTGTGTTCCCATGTGCCTTGCTTTGTCTTGCAAATTTCCCACAGTGGGAAGTTAGGAGGTCTTCGTCTGAAGGTACGTTTGGCAGAAGAGCGGATTCTGCCCTCGCTCTTCTACCAGCCCCTCATTGACCTGCTGGTGGAACCGGTAATTTCACCTGCAGAGGTCAGATAATATCTGATTCATTACTTTATTTCAGCTGTAGACACATTTTGGTGGTTCATAGATGTCAGATAAACTTGTGTTTTGTGGCAGGTGGAAGACCCGAGCACCTTGACACTGCTGGAGGAGGTGACCATGGTGGAGAGCAGGCAGGACGTGGCCATGACGCTGGTGAAGATCTACCTGGGCCAGGGCCTGGTGGTGCCTTTTCTGGACTACCTCAACACCAGAGAAGTCAACCACACCTGTACGCAGCAGAATGTTCTCATCTGTACACTCTAATGTGTGTGTGTATTTTTTTTGTGTGTGTGTCTGTGTCTCCTTGATCATTCAAAAAAAGTTGATTTGGCCATTAAGCAAACATAAAAATTGTTCATAAACGCTGTCCAACATTTTTGGTAATGCTGAAATATCTACTTATTTATTTCAATACTTGGATGGTAGATCATGATTTTTAACTAAGTCTACAACTGTTTTTTTTTTTATTCCTTTTTTTATACTTTCATGGAAAAGAAGAACATTTCTAAACTTCTGAACAGTTGTGTATCCGCGTGTATGTCTCTGGCAGTGTGTTGCACTGGTGCACTGGTGCCGCTCCTCCCTCCATTGCGTTGTGTACTGCGTGGGCGGGAACTCTTGGCCTTCATCTCTATATTTATCCCCCATCCAATTACTCTCCTCCTTCATGTGACATCGCTTCAAGCGTTCCTCCTTCACTAATTATGTTTTGTCTCTGACTGTACCCACCAGCTAATTTAGCGTTTTCTTCGTTGTCATCGTTTCATGCGCTTCTGCTGATAAATGAAGTGAACAAAGTTTCCATAGCAACTCTGCAGGAAGTAGCCTCAAATGGGAGTTTGAGGGTCTGAAGGTTGATGGTGGAGGCTTAAAAAACTGCTTGATTCCGTTCCCACTTGTTGCTAGACAACCAAGTTTGGAGGCTGGCAACCCTTTCAAAAAGTCAGAAAGTTACTCAGTTCCCCAGGTCTCATCATTTATATTTTACATTTACTTGTATGGCATTTGGCAGACGCCGTTATCCAGAGCGACCTATAGCTTTCCGCTTTCATGTTACCGTCAATGAAGTAGTCAGTTCCTGTTCACTAGGACTCAATGCATGAATACAATCACTCTGTACACGCGACTGTACAGTTCTGACCTCGAGGGGAAGTGCATTCTAGATGAGTGTCTTCCTCGCACCTTCAGCGGTGGAGGGACCAG
This sequence comes from Denticeps clupeoides, assembly GCF_900700375.1. NCBI lineage: Eukaryota > Metazoa > Chordata > Actinopteri > Clupeiformes > Denticipitidae > Denticeps > Denticeps clupeoides. Next base: position 21,244,676 of record NC_041717.1, read on the forward strand.
GTGAGCAGAACTGGAGGGTCGGAGAGTGTGAGGTGCAGTACAAGGTATAATAAGGGTTCTGAGTAAGGATTGTGAAGCCCATGTTTGGCTTTGTAGGTCAGCATCAGTATTTTGAATTTGACTTGGAGCCAGTGGAGGGATTGTAGCAGTAAGGAGATGTGGGAGAAGTTGGGAATGTGCTGCTGTGTTAGTTGTAGAGGCTGGATGGCAATCAGAGGTATACCTGCTAGAAGGGAGTTACAGTAATCCAGTCGTGAGATTACTCAGGTCTGGACAAGTATCTGGGTGGCCTGTGTTGACAGATAAGGGCTGATCTGATATTGTAGAGAAGGAATCTACATGTGCGGGAAAGATTGGTGATGTGAGTTGAGAAGGAGAGTTGGATGTCTGTAGATACCCCAAGGTTGCATACCATTGTAGAAGGAGAGATCTGAGAGTTGTTCACACTAGATAGGAAGAACCTGATTATGGTGAAGAATCTGCTGGGATGAATATTAGTTTGGTTTTTAGATGATGGGCTGCCATCCAAGATGAAATGTCAGTTAGACATGATTTTGGAAGCGGCATGTATATCTGAGGGAGGAAAATAGAAGATGAGCTGTGTGTCGTCGGCATTGCAGTGGTATGATAACCCATGTGAAGAAAACTACCTCACCAAGTGATCTCATGTAGAGGGAGAAAAGGAGAGGACAGAGTACTAAGACCTGAGGAACACCATTTGAGAACAAATGTGGATCTTTTCCAAGTCACTTGGTAAGACCGCTCATCAAGGTTGGAACCATTTCCATGCTGAGCCCTGAATTCCAAGTCTCTTCAGAATGGACAACTGTGGTTAACTGTATCACATGCTGCAGAGAGGTCGAGGAGAATAAGAACAGATGAGAGTTTTGCTGATCTGGCTGCATGTAGCTTCTCAGAAACAGCCAGAAGGGTTCAGTAGAATGACCTGCTCTGAAGCCAGGCTGGTTGGGATCTAGGAGGTTGTTCTGAGACAGATGAAGTGACAGTTGATTGACCAGACATGTGGTACATGACCAGATGTAATTTAACCATTTATGACATGAGAAATGAAGGGGATAAGGTCAGGAGAGATAGTTTGGAGTATTGTGGAGGGGATTGGATCCAGTGGACAGATGGTTGGATTACCTGTAGATATGATCTGGATAATTTCATCTGATGTAAGTTTTGAAAATGGTTCTGGGGCAGTCTGCAAGACTTGGGGCAGTCTGCAAGAGGGTGTAGAGTAGGGGTTGTGGTGGTGGAGAATGTCTGGCAGATTTGCTCAATCTTCCCTGTGAAAAAGTTGGCAAAATCTTCAGCAGAGATGAGAATATGTTGTGGAGTTTTTGAGGGTTGTGGGCAAAGTTTCTGATAAGATTTTTTATATTTCCTCCCTGCTGCTCTTAGTTTCCTTCAACTGCTGCGCAACATCTCAGATAGCCAGGGAGCAGGGGGAGAAGTGGTTTTGGGTTTGGAAGATAGAGGACAGAGATGATCCATAGAAAAGGAAAGTGAGGAGAGGAGAGTGTTAGTGGTTGTTTGTATTTTTAGGCTTTTTAGGTGGTTTTAGGTATTTGTTTTTTTTAGGTGGATCAGACAGGAGGCCTACTTATAGTTTCAGCTAAGAGCAGTGTAATATATATTTCCTTCTGTCTGTCCCACCTCTGTAGCCGATCCTAACACCCTGTTCCGATCTAATTCCCTGGCCTCCAAAGCCATGGAGCAGTTTATGAAGGTGAGTATGCGCTCACTTGTTAACCTTGAACTAAAATCTTGAGGTTATATTGAGGATTGGTTATTTTTTTTAAGATATATATTTGTTTTTTAATGGCATATAATGCAATGTGTGTGTGCTTGTGTGTTGGCAGGCTGTAGGAATGTTATACTTGCATGAGGTGCTGAAGCCAATTATAAACCGCATTTTTGAAGAGAAAAAATATATTGAGTTGGACCCCTGCAAGATCGACATGAACCGCTGCAGGTACCAACACACACACTCACAATAACAATTATGCACGTTTCTATACATACATCTCGTACAACTGGTGCATGTGGTGTGTGTATGTTAACGCACTGCTCTGGAATAGTTGTGGCGATAAGAGAGGATTGTTAGTGGAGTGTAGAGGTTGTTGCCTGGCAACCGCCAAGTTCTCCCATCTCTCGGTCCCACCTCTTGGGACTTTTTAGCTCATCTTTTTACCACCGTTTTATGACCCTCATTTTTCTGCCTTTTTCTACTCAATGGAAGGTCTGGCTGATGTGGCACTCCTGTCATTTTGAAAATACGTTAAATGCTTCAGTTCTTGAAAACAATCTTGACATTTAAATGAAGAAGATTGTTCAAATATAACCTCATGCAACTCAAGATGGCATAGTTAAGCAACAAACAAGTGATAAACACAAAATAAAAGGGGACGAGGAGACATTTTGAACATGGCTTGTGATCACAAAAGCTTTGATTATGGTGTGTTTGTGAAATAAGAATATTAGTGATGTACTACTGATGGAATCAGTAGTAGTCTGTGCTCTTATGGTTTAGAATTTTTCATCAAACCTACAAGTTCTCGTGGTTACTGCTGCACTTGCTGGCTGCCTGTAAATTCCTTCCTGTAAAATTCTACTTCTCTACTTAACTTATACTTACTCTAACAAGATTTACTAGGCCACTGGGGACATGTCTGCCTGTCCTTTATACGTCCTTATTCTCTCACTTTCTTTAGGCGCATCTCATTTAAGGGCTCTGCATCAGAGGTGGAGGTGAGGGAGAGCAGCGTGGGTCTTCTGCAGGCCTACCTCAGCAGCATCATGGAGGCAATCGCGGGCTCGGTGGCCCAGTGTCCCCCTGTCATGAGGGTTGTCTTCAAGCAGCTGCACAAGAGGGTGGAGGAGCAGTTCCCCGATTCACATCACGAGGTTGCATGCCTGTCATTGCCTGTCAGCTTCAGTCCCAGAAAACAAATGTGTTTCTTATATTCTCATATTCACTTCGCTTTCATCCCCGAATCCGCTTTCTTCACTGTGAAAGTGCTGCCAACTGGGTCCCATAGCAACTGTTTTTCTATTCCCATGGCAACCCGTTTTTCAGATTTACCAGCCCCCCCAGGTGGTGAGTGCAGATCAGAGGTTTGTCAGTTCTGCACTTTAATCCGATGTTGTTAATGAACCACCCATGATGAATATATGTCTCTTGTGGCTTTTTAGGTCGAAGAAAACTGCTGCTTTCTGAATCAGAATTTCCGTCCTGCAATAAATGTTGTTTTTTTTCATGGGGGGTTCGGGGTTAATGCTGTAAGGGCGAGGGATGCCATTGTATCCTTGAGGAACACAGTTGCTCCACAGTTGCAAGAACCGGAGATGACACAGGAACGTGTTCATTAACGCGGTCCAGGGGTGAAAACACAACCACAAAACCACGTCCATTCCTGAAATACAACAACACAGTGTGATCTGATATGGCACAGAGACCGAGTGAAGATTCTATACGAGAGAAAACGGGTTCAATCCCCTTAGGATAATTTCAGATACATTTTTAATGGGTGTAAATGTATTTTAGGAGGGAGAATTGACACAGAGGTGTTTTATATTTGGACAGTTTTACTGTAATTACTTTTTTTTTTTTTTACAATATTGCTATTTCACTTGTTGGATAGTTAATTGGGCTAGTTTTATTTTTTTTTAATGAAACTACAATAGCTTTGCCTATGAAACAAATCACAGTTCTCCTCTTGACACTCTACAGATGAAACTTCCATTGCATTAGTCCACAATAAAGAATTTGCCTGAAATTTAAGGCTTTTTGATCTCTGCAGTTGACGGCCATGCTGCTGTGGACCACCACAGAGGCTCCATCTCTTGTATCTCTGCTTCGCTTAGACCATTTTCTTTTTTGCTCTCCGTCTGTGCAGGATGTGAAATATTTGGCCATCAGTGGGTTCTTTTTCCTCCGCTTCTTTGCTCCTGCCATCCTGACGCCCAAACTCTTTCACCTCCGAGATCATCACGCTGACACCCGCATCAGCAGAACGCTGCTGCTGTTGGCCAAGGTACCCACAGACATCTTTGTGGGGTCCACGTTACTAACGAACAATACAAAAAATGTTCTCTTCTTCTTTTTTTAAGGCGCTCCAGAGTGTGGGCAACCTTGGCTTACAGCTGGGCCATGGGAAGGAGCAATGGATGGCCCCACTCCATCCCATAATCCTCCGCAGCGTGGCGTCCGTCAAAGACTTCCTTGACAAGTTAATAGATGTTGACCACGACAGTGGTAAGGCCTGCAAAGAACGATTTGTATCGCTCATACACTCTGCAGTATACATGGCATACTAAATATTTCTGAATGTTTGCACACGAATTGCAATGAATATCTGCAGGTTTGCTAGAAATTATAAGCTGAGTTCTAATGAACTATTCACATGAACATCTAGTTTATATGTATGCATGTGTACAGAAAACATGATACACTGATCTCATTACTTGTGTGTGTGTGTGTGTGTGTGTGGCACAGTGTCAGGTGTCAGTATCCAGTATTCGTCTCACCAACCTGCCCGGTTGTCGTCACACACTTGACAGTTTGTGCTCGATGCTGTGAAATTTGGCCCCTCAGGCACAGTGGTGAACTCCGGCATGCCAGAACGTGACTGGACACACACTCAGAGTGGAGCTCCTTAAACCTGCTGCCACATGCACGCACGTGTGTGTCTCTCTGTGGATTAAAGTGTCTATGTTTTCACACTGCAACGCTCAGTTTTCCACAGCAATTTCCTGCTTCGGCGTCTGTAGCATGAAGGAAATGGAATGCAGTGTGTGTGATCAATTAAGATGAAAAGGAAAAGAGAAGGGACTATTTTTATATATATATATATGTGTGTGTGTGTGTGTGTGTGTGTGACTTCGATCATAATCATTCCGCACACATCTCTGGAGAATGCAGTGTGATTGCACCATAACACACCACCACACACCAGACCTAATTATACACTCCGCCTCTCAAGGGAATTCATCTCCTCTCATGCAAACACACCCTGATATTTGTAACTGGACATGTGTGTAAGCAGTGATAATTGATGCACATATTACTTTTAATCCATTTCAATTGTCACCTTTAATTACGTATATGAGTGTAGATGTTCGTGGCAGTGCTGTTTCTTCTAATCTTAACATGAGCTTTGAGCAAAGAGACCCCTTCAGTACACAAATGTCTTTCTTTCTATATTTCTATTTTTTAATAAGATATTGTCATTATGAAGCCCATCGTAACACAGCAATTCTCAGTACATTACCAGATTGTTGCATGTGACACAATTTTATAATTTATTACTGAATATTAAAGCCACACAAAACTTTGCTGCAGAAAGACTGAACAGACATAAGTGAAGTAAAGTGAAGTGATTGTCACATGTGATACACAGCAGCACAGCACACGGTGCACACAGTGAAATTTGTCCTCTGCATTTATCCCATAACCCTGAGTGAGCAGTGGGCAGCCATGACAGGCGCCCGGGGAGGGGACGGTGCTTTGCTCAGTGGCACCTCAGTGGCACCTTGGCGGATCGGGATTCGAACCAGCAACCTTCTGGTTACGGGGCCGCTTACTTAACCGCTAGGCCACCACTGCCCCATATGTAGTAATAAACAATATCAGTTCCGAATCAAGGGGTGAGGATCATATTTCGATCAAAGTGTTGATTACATTTATAAAACATTTCTTTAAATAAATAGATGCATAGTGAACAACATCAAATATAAAAGTTCTCATCCCTCAATGTTTTAAACCTTATTTGTTATATTCTGTAGCTACAAGTCCATGTACTATGAAGTGTGATCTATACTTTCTTCTTCATCCCTTCAGTCTCGGAGGTTCCTCAGAGGGCGGTGTTTCTGCCGTCGGTGACGGTGAAGGAGGGCTTCCTACAGAAGTACAAGGCGGAAGGCCCTCAGCTGCTCAAGCGCTTTGCCTTTAAAAAGCGCTACTTTTGGCTGAGCAGCGAGACCCTGTCGTACGGCAAGACCCCTGACTGGCAGGTCAGAAGAAGCAAGATGGCTGCATGAAACTCAAGCTGGTTCAGTAGGATCAGTATCAGTCTGCGCCGTGTGTTGCAGTTTACCACTTCAAACTAGTGGCTCTCATAGCTTACATAGCTCATACATTCACTGCGTTTACCAGACGCCCTTATCCAGAGCACCTTGAAGTCAATATTTACAGGGACGGTCCCCCTCGAGACACACAGAGTTAAGTGTCTTGCTCAGGGACAACATGGTAGAAAATGGGGTTTGAACCTGGGTCTTCTTGTTTATAGTGTTTTACCCCCTAGGCCATTACCACCCAAACTGAATTATGAGTCCGTTACTTCACATTGCAATGTGGTGCAAGCACCAGGCAATTAAATTCATTTCCATGCAAACCTCAATGAGGCATTTATGCAAATAACCTCACCAATGAGTCGGATTTATGCCAAGTTTAACCAGCCGTGCTGTTGCAATCGAGAAGTAACGATTGGTTGCATCTCCTGCAAGTGGTCATGGCCAACGTCGAGCGTACAAAGATTGTACAAAGATCTGACATCATTAGTGTTTAAACTCCTTGGGGAAAACCTTCAGAAACTTTCATTATTATGGCAGCTATGGTGTCATATTAAATTATATGAATATATTCACCATATAGGTTGCACAATGTTCTAAATCTCATTTTGACGATTTGCCATTCCTGCCTCACCTCTTAAATCAGCCCAGCAGGCTCATTACCATGAGTGCCGTATGAGCAGCTCATTAGCCCTAACGAATAGCGAATCCTTCTCCCCGTTCTATCATTAAAAGGAGGGAGAGAAAGGAAGGGAGTGAGGGAGAGAGGAGGGGAGGGCTAGGTGGGTAAATGGACGCATCTTCCAGATGTTCGACTGAATAAATCAGGGATCTGCCCCCCTCTCTCTCACTAACACTGTAAAATACTGTACTGTGTTATACTGTGTGTGTGTGTGTGTGTGTAGCTGCGCTCCTCCATCCCGGTGCCTTGCATTTGTGCGGTGGAGAGGGTGGATGAAAACGCTTTCCAGCTTCAAAATGTCATGCAGGTCGTCACCCAGGACAACGAAGGACAACTACGCACCATGTACCTGCAGTGCAAGGTGGTCAAGATCACAATAAAACACACACACACACACACTCTCTCTCTCACTCTACAATGACTGCCACTACACTGTAATTATGTGAATTATTACTGACTTATTACAGCTTTCCTGTGTGTTCCTTACTGGTGTGTGTGTGTGTGTGTGTGTGTGTGTCTTCAGAATGTAAATGAGTTGAACCAGTGGCTGTCAGCCATCAGGAAGGCCAGTATATATAATGAGCGAATGCTGCCCTCGTTCCACCCCGGAGCGTCCCGCAGTGCCAAGTGGACCTGCTGCTTACAGGCCGATCGTGCAGGTGTGTGTGTATGTGGTGCTGTATTTATGTTGTTATTTGTTCTGCTTCTATTTTCTTCATAATGATCATTTTTAATGTTAATGAACACATTCCTGCTTTAATAACGTTTTAACTCTATAAACGTTGATATTCTAATGAGTAATTTTGTTCCCAGCTCCCGGATGCAGTCGGACCCACTCTGCAGTAACTCTGGGGGACTGGAGCGACCCGTTAGACCCCGACGCTGAGGCTCAGATCATCTACAAACAGCTCCTGCAGGGCAGAGAGAAACTCAGGTCTGTGTGCGTGTGTGTGTGTGTGTGTTTTTATGCCAATGCAGTACTTCATCTGTTCATCTTTCATCTGTCTCTCCATTCACTCTCCACTCGTTCATCTGATAGATGCAGCTTTGATGTTGGTACATGTACTTGATGGTCACAGGACAATGAAGCCTCCAGTGTTTTTCGTCACTGCTTTTCGACATCATTTCTTCAGTGAGACGATTTTCCCGTAGCTGTCTGCTTTTCAGCATCAACACACATGTATTCTATATTTTTAACTTTAACAGTAGAAGAATGCCGAGTTTCAATTTTCAAATAACATCTAGTCTTCCAACCTTACATTTTCCAAAAAAAGCATTACTTTTACTAGATTATATTAAATCAAATTAATTCATTTACTCTCATATCTGCTTTTGAGATTTATCACAGACCATGTCTATGACAACCACTTTATCACTTCTATCATCATCGTGCTCATCACCCCATTCATTTACTTCATTAGTGTTTTCATGAGGACCCACCTGCATGGAAAAGAAGTGTCAAGAAAACGATTTTCTTTAGCTATTGCATATGACATAAGTTGATAATTAACGAGTTAATCTGTTGACAAGTGTGTTATAAAGAAGTGCTTCTTGTGCTTAATGGAATCTTGTAAACCAGTTAAGCACTACAACCATTTTAAGTTAATGTGAAATCATCCTGGGGTACAGTCCACACACAGACAAATATTATGGGGTTTCAGTGTGATGGATCTGAATGGCTCTCTGGTATCTTAACAGGAAACAATACCTGGAGTCACAAGAAAGTGGAGGAGATAGAACAGAAGAAATGCCACCAAGCTCTGCTCAGCCATCAGGTGTGTCACTGAAGTCAAAAAAGCTTCTAAATATTTAGAAATCAAATGTATTTAGTCAATCAAATGTCAATCGTATGATCGTGGAAAAGAAATACAATAATTCAAGTTTTATCAATCAAGCCCACGTAATCATGAATAAAAAGAATAGCAATCAATAGCATTTTTTAAAAACATTTTTTATTATGATTACGAGTTGCTTGTTCCTTGGAATTAATAATATATTGTGAGATATCGCTTTTGTAAATTGTGTGTGTTTTTGTAATTTCTCAGACGGACACAAGGGGGCAGTGGCGACCCAGGATAGGGGCAGGGCCGTGGCTGCTCGCCTGCTGGAGGCTGTTCAGGATTTGGAACGCGCCCACTCATCTTACCAGTGCCGCGAGGGGGAGGACGGCGGCGCGCTCATTCTAACCCCCCAGGCTGCCCTCTGAACCCCGACATCCTCCAGATTCCCGTTCGCCATTTTAAATCCTGCGCCAGCGCTGTTTGCCAAGAAAATGTCACAGTGCACAAACACACAACAGAGAGTTTTTTATTCATTTTTATATTGCGAATCAGCTAATCAGGTGAAAAGGATAAAATAACCTTCCTGCAGCTTAATGAAAAATGTGTAAATTTGGGGCATCTTAGGCCCAAAGGTTCCACCATCAGTCCACAACCCCCCGATCCCTCGTTTAACAGCCCGTCCGGGGAAGAGGACCATGACTGCTGCTTTGCCAAAGTAATGATAATCATCAGCACGGCCGTGTTGGTCGTCACCGCGGCGCCAGGGTCTCCAGGAGATGAAGACTTCTGGGACAGGTCCCGCTCAGACATCAGCCTCTTCGTTCACTTCTGTCAGATCGTTACCTTGTTGTGAAGGTTAGAAAAATGACGCACGCCTTTTGGAAATATGTATTATTTGTATGTTTATGCAAATCGTGGATTCTCGGTTGTGGCTGGACCAAGCGGCAGAGCTTTTCCGTTCTCTTGATGCTGATGGCGCGCTTTTGTAGCCTCTGGCCGAGCAGGAGTTGCACCGACGTTTGCTTTAGGTTGGTGTTCTGTTACTTGAGTAACTCAAATGTGCACACACACACACACACACACACACACACACGAGACTTAACAGCTTTGCCTTGACTCAAACTTTTCTTGTTGTTTACCTTCAGAATTCTATTTTTATGGCTGTTAAGGATATGATGTCAATATTGTGTTTTTAATCTTAATCTTGATGGAAAAGAAGACACTAGAACAAAAAAAAACATGAAGGTGGTATTTTTTATACGCTGACAAAGATTTGAACATCCTACATTGTGTATTTTATTGGAATTTTCTCAGTGATCAGACGTAACAACGCATGGACATTTTACAACGTGAGCTTTTGTATCGTCATGACAACAGTACCAGCTCATATTCTATATTTTACGCGAGGGCTTGACGGGACAACCGAGGGGAACACTGCAAAACCGAGCGTTTCTTTTTCCACTCATGTTTACAACGTTGGCAGCTGATACACATGCCAAGCGCAACTTTTTTTGCCAAACACGTCTACCGTCCTTGTACGTCTGCCGTGCTGTAAATGTTCTGTGCGACGAATATGGTGTTTCAACATAAATATTTTACATGTTGCCCTGTGTTGTATTCAGTCCAGTATTCAGTGGGACCGAACACGTGTCCTACACAGAGAAAATCATCCCATTTTCACTGCCCACTGACATTTTTTCAGAGGACGGTTGGTTTGCACCAGATGTTAATAAAACTCAGATACATGTACTAGTGTTAATAATAACATTTAAAAAAAAGTTACTAGTTTCTTTTTAGTTAATTAAATTGACTGAATTATCAGTCATGACATCTCGGAGCTGGAGGGGGGAAGGAAGTGCTGAAGCGAGGCATCATTATTTATTTTACAAAAAATAAAGAGGCAAGGGGAGGAAAAAGTAGGAAAAGTTCTTCAACAAAGCCTGAGGCGTGTGTCGTGAGACAGGAACTGTCACCAAAGCAAAGGTAAGCGACGCCCAGCGTCACATCCATTTACATTTACCAGAGCATTTACCAGACTCCCTTATCCAGAGCGACTTACAACCAGTAGTTACAGGGACAGTCCCCCCCTGGAGACACTCGGGGTTAAGTGTCTTTGTTCAGGGACTAATTCGATATTGTCACAAACGGACAAACTTTTACATTTCGGGCTTTTAATCTTGTGCAAGATGGAGAGTACTTGTGGAGAATACTTCACTCTGAGAATACTTCCGTGTGAGCGCTTTTACCAGAAGAGAAAGTTACACAATAAGATAAGAGAGAAGCGCGTTCTTCGGTTTTAAACAAAAGACACACAAGAAGACCTCAATCTTCGCAGCAAAGTTCAGTTTCACTGTTTTTTTTCTCAAAAACCTTGTATGAGGGGGTGTGACTTCTGAGTGAAGGTGTGACTGTGTGAGACAGGTAGGGACAGGCTGTAATTCTGTATAGTTCCAGACTTCACTTCTCCTTGTAAGGCACAATCAACTAAACACACTCACAAATAGTGAACACAGTCACTCATAGTGAAGGAACTCACACACAGCAGCATCAGCACCTTTTCTTCAGAACATTCCAATCTGAATCTGAATATCAAGATGAATGTCACTGTAATGTGATTCTGTCTGGATGTCTCAAGGACATTTCATTTTTAAGACACTCTTATCATCTTGTTGTGTGCATTTTCTGACGTTTTCAAGTCAACGTCATTGTGAAACACTGCAGCACAGCACACGGTGACACAACAAAATGTGTCCTCTGTATTTAACACTCACCCTTGGTGAGCAGAGCAGGCGCCCGGGGGGCAGTGTGTGGGGATGGTACTTTGCTCAGTGGCACCTCAGTGGTCAAATTGTTCACAAAAAATATATACATAAAACGTTTTCAGCTATTTCACCTTTTTTTGTTAAGTGCGTAACTCCACATGTGTTCATTCATAGTTTTGATGCCTTCAGTGAGAATCTACCAACGTAAATGGTCATGAAGATAAAGAAAACACACTGAATGAGAAGGTGTCCAGACTTTTGCCCTGTACTGTACATCAGACAAGTTTCACTGATGATCCTGGATAAACTATAAACCCAGGATACAGGGGCTGGGTGAAGGTGGTCTGGACTCTGTGCAGGAGGGTCATTGTGTCAGAGACGCTGTAGAAGGACAGAGTTCCTGCACTGTGGTCCACATACACTCCTATTCTGGAGGAGCTGGAGACTGGAGGGAGTTCAGTCTCTTTATTATTGTGTTTGAAATAGGATCTGGATGTAGAGCAGAAAATGCGCCATGATATGTTATTATATCCAAACCCACTCATCACTTCTTTCCTGCTGATGTTTTTATATGAGACTGCTACAGACACCCCATAATCACTACTCCATTCAGTCTCCCAGTAACAGCATCCAGACACACCTTCTCTGCACAGAACCTGTAGACACACATCAAATCTCTCCGGATGGTCAGGACATGACTGGTCCTCTTCACTGAACATCACTCTTCTGTTCCCCTCCGACAGGTGGAGTTTTTTATGGGCTGTATTGGGATCCATTGTCAACTGACAGGAATCTGATGGAAATTAAACCGGACAGATGTTTTAATGATAAAAACCCGACTAAAAGCAAAACATTTGCTGATGTTTACCATCATGATCATAGATGTGTGACTGTGATCAAATTTGATGTTCAAGCGCAACATATTTATGTGTTGCATGAGTTATGTCTGTGTGTGTGCGAGTGTGTGTGTGTGTGTGTGTGTGTGTGTGTGTGCCTCACCGTGTAGGAAGTAATCTCTGGTTTCAGGTTCCAGCAGAAGAACTGGATCTCCTTTCACTATGGGGACAAATCAGAAAAGAAAATACAAATGAGGACCCCGCATTTCCATTTCTGTCTCATCTGTCCTTATACATTTGTACAACATGGATATTTAAAAATGTAATATTCAGATGTAACTTCACAATCACAAAAAAAATAGTACAAAATTGGAGTGACAGTAATGGGGCAGAATGGACCACAGTAACTTGAGGATCAACGGAGGGGCTCATAAGTTTGCACAAGATGATTTTATATCCTTAGGTTTATGCTCTTAATGTGCTTTTCAGGCTAATAAAAACATTCAGTAATGGGGTCAACAAGTGCAGTGCGAAGTACTTGTGTGCTGACATTGCGAGGTGCTCTGGTTCTGTGTTCCGGTGCAGAGTTTGGTGTTGACTGTGTATGTTCCTGATGTCCTGATTGTGTGTACATGATGTTAAGTGTATGAACATAGCCTCGTTTTGACTAATCCTCATCAGTTACCCTGTCCTGTCTCTTTGTGCAAATGCGTCCTTGTTCCTGCCCTGTTTGGCCATAATGACAATATAAAATATAAACAATATGAAAAAAATTATTTTACTCAACCTGTTACTGATATCTGCTTCACTTGCTGCTTGCAGAAATCTAACACTTGTTCTTTCAGTACAGAGACAGATTCCTCTACAGCCTGAAAAGAGAAGCTGTGGTTGATGGTGATGTTGGGTACGTCTGCAGATCCAGGAGGGACACAGAGAGACGGGAAACTCTACAGAGAGACACAGACAAGAGACAGAAATGGAGTGAGACTTTAAACACACTTTATTGTGGAGAAGTGAAGAGCAGATCCATAGGAGAGAAGTTGGTGAGGGACACCCCTTCTGTAGATGATCAGAGAGAAGTGATGTTACCTGGAGGAAATGGATGTGATCCTCTGTGTGTGAAAGCTGCTCCAGCTCAGCGTCTCTCCTCCTCAGATCAATGATCTCCTGCTCCAGTCGCTCCAGGTGTCCTTCAGCCAGACTCAGTTCAGCCTTCTCCTGATCTTTGATCATCTCACACACCTCAGAGCGTCTCCTCTTAATACGACGGATCATCTGAGTAAAGATCTTCTCACTGTCCTCCACTGCTGTCTGTGCAGAGCGCTGTTAGGAGACACAGGACGGGGCAGATCCTCACTCAGGACAGCAGACCCTCACTCAGCTCCTACTCGGACCCCAGACAGCAGCTTGGTCCCCACAGTGTGGTGTCTCAGTGGGACTGCAAAGTGTCCCAACACTGGGCACCTCACTGGTTGACTGGAGGAGAGACCTGACCGAGTCCTGAAATGTAACTTCTCACCTTGAGAGTCTTCACGGACTTTCTCAGCTCCTGCAGCGTCTCCTCTCTCTCCTGGAGTCTCCGCTGGAATCTTCTTTGGGTCACACCCAGCTTCTTCTGTTGGTGAAATATAATCATATGTTAGATTTGATGTGCTTGCCGAAACCAGGATAACATGACTGAGTTGATTTATTGTCACTATATCTCTACTGGAGCAAAATAAAATACATTTCCTATGAGTTTTAACAAAGATGAAATAAATAAATGTTGAAAACCAATCTGCTGTCTGGGCTCCACCCCGTACCTGTTTCTTAAACCTTTCTCCTGCTGCTGAGACGTAATCGTGTTTTTTATGTTCATCCAACAAACACACCAGACAAACAAATTTCTGATCAGTGCGACAAAAGACCTCCAGCAGCTTGTGATGCTGAGAGCAGATCTTCTCCTCTAGACGTCCAGTGGCATCAGTCACCGTGTGATTTCCTCCTGGATTTAATTCATTATGAACTTTGAAGTGAGTCTCACAGTAAGAGACCAGACACACCAGACAGGACTTGACAGCTTTGACTTTTCTCCCAGTGCAGACGTCACACTCCACATCTCCAGGTCCAGCGTAACAGAGAGCAGGAGGAGCAGCTTGGATTCGTTTCTTCCGCAGGTTCTCGGTTATATCAGCCATCATATTGTTTTTGTGTAGAACAGGTCTTGGTCTGAAGGTACGTCTGCAATCTGGACAGCTGTAGATGCCCATCTGATCGTCCCCATCCCAGCAGCCATTAATGCAGCTCAGACAGTAACTGTGTCCACAGGGAAGAGTCACTGGATCCTCCAGTAGATCCAGACAAACTGAACAAGTTAACAGATCCTGATCTTCTGAATGAACTTCAGCCATTTTTCTGCTTCGAACATACCGAGCAGCAGAGATAAGAGCTCAATTTCACTTTCGTTTCTTGAAAACTGTGTACAAAGGGGTGTGAATTCCAGGATCCACGCAATCCAGACAGGTAGGGACATGTCATTTGGAGCATTTACAGCATTCATCAGAAGCCCTTATCCTGCTCAGGGACACAATGATAGTAAGTGGGATTTGAACCTGGGTGTGTTAACCACTAGGCTACTACCACCCATGAGAACAAGAACCCAAGTGTGAGTGTTTAAAAAATGTATTTATTAAAGAATGAACAGAAAATGGGATTGAGGTCTTAAAGCGTACAGAGGTTACAGGTTTCAAAGGATACACTGCATTCAACATGAACAACGTCCTTAAATACAATATGGCAACGCAGGGTAATGCAAGGGCTGATTTGGGCTGACAAATGCAGGTGTAACTGGGTGGGAAATTCCAATTTCTCCCTATTTAAATAGTGCACGCATTTGGCCCATGGGTGGCGGAAGATCACTGGGTCACTGTGAAGTGAGGGCTCAGTTTGTATCTTCCCGGTTTTCCAATTGGGTTGAGGATGCGGTAGGGGCCGCTGGGGGTCAGTGTATGGGATTCCGTGCAGGGCCAGAGATCCTGGGTGGATAGCCAGATGTGGTCGCCCACCCGAAACTGTGGTCTAACCGGGTGTCGCCGGTTGTGTTGGGCTGCAGTGCGCTGTGTGGTGGAGCGGAGGGCGGTGCAAGCTCTGGATCAGGCCTGTCAGGCAGAGGGGTGACTACCTGCAGGTTTCTGATGGGTGAAGAAGGTTGGTTGGTAGCCGTTACAGACTTCAAAAGTACTGTCCCCGTTCGAGGAGGATACTAGTAAATATCTGTGCGCCGAGGTTTTGAGTTCTTGCCTCACCTGGAGTGCTTTTTAAGGGGGCAGTGGTGGCCTAGCGGGTAAGGAACCGGACTCGTAATCGGAAGGTTGCTGGTTCGAATGAAGTGCCACTGAACAAAGTACTGTCCACACACACTGTACCCTGGGCACCTATCATGGCTTCCCCCTGGTCACCAGTGATGGGTAAAATGCAGAGGACACAAAAAGAGAGGGTTTGGATGTTTGCATGTTTGCATGTTTAAAGCTGCCCTGTTTGTGTCTGATGTGCGTTGGGTTATTGTAGGGGATGTTTCACCTATTGTGTGTGTCATGTAATAAATCCCCTGTCCAGTTGTGCATATGGGTCCTCTTTCCCTTGCCATGTCTGTGACATTATTACAACAGGAAAAAGTCAAATGAAGATCAAGCATCAAGTGCAACAGTACAGAATAAACAGATTAGAGTCCCAGACAGAAAAAGAGAAGCAGCGACTGTGTGTGAGATGCTGGAATAATGACTAAGAGCAGATTTTTAGAAGCCATGGGTCAGGCAAATCCTGTCAGGGCTGATGAGGGAAGATGAGACGCTTAAAATGATTAAAATGATAAATGAGCTTTTACATTAATTTATTACACACATACATTATGAAGACTCTTTAAGCTCTTGGCCACAACCACAGCCTCAAGTCTTCTTGGGAGTCACCCCATAATGAGCACTGCTGGATTTGAGGAACTTCTCTGCAGAATGTCTCAATCTCTATCCAAGATAAGTCTTGATTGTCTCTTTAAACCTTTACCCCTATGTCCCGACCACTCCAAAAGGCATGTTCACTAAAAGCATGTTTACTGAATGAAAAACACTGTATTTTACAAGACAGGAACCATGTACTGAACATACTGAGGGATCAAACACAAACGAAGGAAACACACTAAATAAAGAAAACTAGAAATAAACTACAGAGATACAAACCATTAAAAAAAGAAACCTAAAAAACAGGAGATAAACTTTTAATTTAATAAACAAAAAGGCACCATCTCCAAATCACCATCTCCAGTGATTTTTGGTGGAAAAACAAAAACAAAATCTCTACGGTTCCACATTACATTTATGTATTAATAACTTATTATTTTGTGTGTGGATGTTTGAAGCGTGTGATCTCAAATAATAATAATTAAAAAATGTCATGCCTGCAAGCTGACGAGGATACGGGTCGGCGCAGAGGCGGGACATACTGAAAACGAGGATTTATATATAAACACAAAAAAACACGGCGCGATGGACGAAAACAGGGGAAATACAGGGAGAACAAAAATTGCCCGAACTTACAACATCTTAACACAAACACTTGCCAGGTCCACTAAAAAGTTCATAAAGGATGTTGCAGCCCCGTCCAGCTGCTCCACCGGGCCTTTTAAACTGCCGTCCTGATTGTGCACAGGTGAGTCCCCAGGTGCTGTCAAACCTGACAGATTCAATTGGTCACCTGTAGGACCTAGGACATATTATCATGACCATATGTGTCATGATAATATGTTGTCTTTATCATAATGTATATACAAAAATCTACTTCAGAAAAGCTTCACTGATGATTCTGTATAAACTATAAACCCAGGATATAGTGGCTGGGTGAAGGTGGTCTGGACTCCGTACAGGAGGGTCATTGTGTCATTGTGAGCACGGTGTGCTGTGCTGCAGTGTTTCACAGTGACAATCAGTTTCACTTTCATAGTAACTCAATAAAGGTCAAATAAAGGTCAACTAGGATGCCGTCTGAAATTAATAACATTTCACACAGTGTATTAGACATGAATTATACATATAACCCTGTACCTGTTTCTCAGCCATTTCTCCTGCTGAGATTATATCGTGGTTTTTATGTTCAGCCCACAAACACACCAGACAAAACACCTCCAGCAGCTTGTGATGCTGAGAGCAGATCTTCTCCTCTAGATGTCCAGTAGCATCCATCACCATGTGTTTTCCTCCTGGATTTACTTCATTGTGAAGTTTGAAGTGAGTTTCACAGTAGGAGACCAGACACACCAGGCAGGACTTGACAGCTTTGACTTTTCTCCCAGTGCAGATGTCACACTCCACATCTCCAGGTCCAGCGTAACAGAGAGCAGGAGGATCAGCTTGGAGACTTGTCTTCTGAAGGTTCTCCACCAGTTCAGCAATAATGTTGTTTTTCTTCACCACAGGCTTTGATGTAAAAGTCTCTCCGCACTGTGGACAGCTGTAGATACCAACCTGATCTTCCTCATCACAGCAGCCCTTAATGCACATCATACAGTAATTGTGTCCACAGGAAAGAGCAACGGGATCCTCTAGTACACCCAGACAGACTGAACACATGAACAGGTCCCAATCTTCAGCCATTTTCCTGATTTATTGAGTAGCGTGAGACACGTTGAGGTTCACTTTTAATTCTCTAAATCTGTGTGCGTGGGGGGGTGTGACTTCCTGGTTCTGATTGAGCGTGTGATTGAGTAAGACGAGGGAGTGGCCTGTTATCTGGTGGATCTGTTGTTTCCTCTAAATACAATATTGGAGATAAATGCAAGATATAATATGTCATAACTACACATACACACACACACACTCATAGAGAACCTCTGGCATATAAAGCAGTGAGTACAGTGAACTACGCTGGACAATGGAAAAGAATCAATTCTCTTTCAGCAAATGTCTTACTCGGATTCACACGAAATGTTCACTGATCTCGACAAAACAAACTCACAATAAATAACCATAACTCTCAGAGGTCAAACAAAGCATCCCCCATGGTTAAAAGGGTACATTTATTTCACAGAAAACACACAAACATGCAACAAGGTCATAACATTTAAGACAGATATAATAATTAAGAAGCCCTTTTATTGTTTCATCAAACAATATTTCAAATTTGTAGCCTGCTGTTGTTATTGGGTTTATTTCATTGGTCACCTCAAGCGTGAAAGCTAAAAAGACAAATGCAGCGCCATGTGGCGTCATGAGCTGGAACCATCACTGACGAGGATGTGAAGAAGAAAAAATGGAGAGGATCCCCTCCTGGACCTCTGCATAACACCGGAAGGGTGGAAAAAAAACAAAAAAAACAATAAAATGACCTGCAGAGGATGCAAATAATTTAGAGCCATCGTCCTCATCAACAGCAACAGCACTCGGATTAAAAAAAAAAAAAAACATGACAAATTTTTGCTTTGTGGGGCGGGAGAAACTTCATCAGCATTTTATGAATATGTTTCTCATCTTGCTTAAATACCACTGGAGAGGCACACTTAAATACAGCTAACATGCACTTAAAGGAATACTTCGTCTCTGCACACCAAAACTGCCTAAAATGTAGTTTTTTGGCGCCGTGTTAAAGATATGCATACAAATCAAATTACTGACCCGAATGTATAACAACACTCCTATCGTGTTTTTTCTTCTAGTCGTGTTATATTCAGGCCTGATAAAATAAAGAACAGAGATTGGAAAGATCAGAATATCCCTGATTGTTACAACTTATTCACGCATTGAAACGACAGGCCAAGGTACACCATCAAATCGTTTGTACAAGTGTCCTTTAGGCCACGTCACATTATAAACCTTGACAGCCAAGGACATTCGCCGGATGCATTTCCATCTGCTGCGTCCATCTCCCTCATCACATGAGAAATGATTTACCATAAATATCCTGCAGGGCTGTCTGTTGACCCCACCCAGCGGCAGGGCCCGTTCCACGGTCAGAAATAAACCACGCAAGCATCTGTACGCAGAGACGGAGAAGCCGTCACTAAGACTACTCTGGTAATATAATAAGACATCATAACATGATATACATATATCAACGTTCCCTGACATTTGCTGGCATTGTACTTTTTATTTAGAATGATTATTATTTGCCAGATGTATTTAAAATGTTCTCATGTAGACATGTGCATAGGTGGGTGTGTGCTGCCGTGTACTGGTGCAAGTGATCTCGTAGTGAGATATTAAAAAAATAAATGAAGCTTACAAGTTTTCATTCAAATCAAGTTCGATCGCAGATCAATGTATATATATTTGTTTCTATATATATTTGTATAGATATTATACTGAATCAACAAACAAGACACACTTTATGTAAAAAACAGCAGATACTGTAGCAAGTAACGTTTCAAGACGACTTCCTCAGACAGAAAGACGGGTAGAAGAAAGCTGGAGCTCAGGAAGACCGTGATTAGATAAGAAAATTCGAACAGCATTCTTGAAGAATCCCTCCTGCAAACCCACAGAAAGAGCGAACGGAGGAGTGTCCGCTCCTGCGAGACGGGGGAACAGAGGGAGGGACGGAGGTCTTACTATCTACGCCAACATGCACAAACACACACACACACACACAGTCCTACTGGTCCATGATGGATATCGCCAGTGCCTCCTGAGGCAGGATAATGAGACCAACCGAACAGATGACTTTAACCTTGGGATTTATCCTTCCATCTTCAGTCCATCAAGGGACTGTCCAAACAACTCCTCTGACATTATGCTCTGCTGCCCTCTGCTGTCTGCCTAGATCCTAGTGTCTGTCCTCTGTTTTGTATGTTTAAGCTCACCTGGGTTTCTGATTTGTCTCTAGGTTTTACATTACGTTCTTAATATACCTACGTTCTTAATATACACTTAATATATAGAGGTCCGAGATCGGAGATCCTACAGATTCCTCTATGTTTCCCGCATACGAGCTATATAAATAAATAAATGAGCAATCAAACAGTGACAAATAGGCATAAGACACTTCGTATGGACAAATAAAAAGGTGAAAGCATGTCAACTGTCAACAAACTTCCAGTGGACACTCTGGTTTGAAGTTTGTCATTTTTTTTCTAAACTTCTAAACTTTATACAGTTATGCATTATGTAATAAAATACCAATATACCAATTATTGATCGGCACATTAAGTTGTCAATTTATCTATATTTAAGGAAATCACTTTAATATCACAAAAAGAAAAAACAGTTGACATTCAATTTAGAGTAATAATATGTGCTTTTCTAATATGTTCATGTTTTTTAGATAAAATCTGACGCTGTTGTTCATCTTGCATGTTTACAACCAGGCTAAAAAAAAGATCAAAATGTCAATAGATTTAAACATCTGTTTGAGATTAAAAAAGATCTTTTTCACTTCTTTATCAATAAAATGTTTGTATTATTCACTGAACTAATGAGCAAAATTCTAACTGTCAAAAAATTGCAAAATACGGCAAAGCTGCACGCTAAACTATTAAATAATACAATAATAATAGGCCCCCCATAGTGGTTCTCAAACGTTTCCTTCTTTGGTGAGACTTTGTTAGTCTGATCATCTAATCAGCAGCTCATCGTGTTGAAGAAGGCGTGTTGGTGTAGAAACAATGACGGACTTCATCTTATATTATTGCTACGTTTATCTGACGTTTGTGAAAAGAAATCTCCTCCACTGTTAGCCTGCCCTACCTCCTACTGGAGTCTTTTGGTGGAATCAACATCTTGGTCAACTTTTAATTGCGTTCAAATTTCAAACATAATACTTTCAATAAAATGTCAAAATAATAATAACAAAGATCAAACTAATAGTAATAATTCTGATTTTGTCTTGACATCGTTGGTATATGTTTGCTGTACACTCAGCCCGAACCCAGGCAGCTCAGACGAAATGCAGGAGAGAATCTCGCGACCAAGAACAAGCAAGAACGAGCAAAAAATTCACCTCCACTTATCTCCTCAGCACACTGGCTTCCATGCAGGACCAACAGGTACTATTTCACTGGGCAGGTCACACTATCTCTCTGGAAAGATTTAGCACAACCACCAATGATCACTTCTTTCGAGTGTTTCTCTGGGTTTTTAAAAAAATCAATAAAAAATTGCAGAGAGCTCAAGCCTCCAAGGCTTCATCCAAGGCTGGCTCCATGTCATCGTGCCCTACAGCATCTACAGCATCTGAGCCAGGACTGACCTCCAACCTCCAACTGTCCTCCACACCCTCTGATCACACCACACCCTGAAACCTACAGAGAGCAGGAGTTTAAAGGAGTCTAAGGCGTTTTAGGAGTCTGGATCTCCCTATAGCTGCTCATCCCTTGACAAAGGATCATCAGGAGATCATAGGATCACGTAGCGATGACCACCAGGAAACAGAAGCAGCTGAGGAAGTGTCAGTCAATATAAAAGTCTGTTCTGACCACTCCAGCAGTTGGATAAGGTCGGTCATTTCACTCATTGATTTCATTGCTTTGTTGGTCTGTCGTTCCCTGCTGACAGAGGTCACCCTAGGGGTCACCGGGAGCCGAGTGTGTGTCCATGTGAGTGTGTGTGTCTCCTCAGTCTTTGAGGTTGTCTTCGCCGATGCCCTGCACGCCCAGCTCTGTCAGGACGTTGTCCAGGTAGTTGGGGTCGGGGTAGCCGTGGCCGGTCAGGTTAGAGCCGAACTCGGTCTTGTGGTGGATCTCGTTCCACACCACCGTGTCCGACTCGCCCGTGGTGCTGGAGGTTCCGATGGTGAAGATGAGACGCCGGTCCCACGCCGTGATGAGCAGCTTCAGCACCTGAGAGAGAGAGAAAGAAGGAGATTGTGAAGACAAACATCCCTCCAGATCTGAAGAAAGTTTCTGGGTTTTTTTTTCAGCACCTTCCGTCCTTTCTCGTTGTCGGGGAGGTAGCAGTGGCGTGGGAATCCCCTCGCACTGAACTTCTTGCCTGGGTTGGGGTGCTCTGTGGTCTGGAACCAAATACACACAGATTTCTGATGGCCATGGTAGCAACGCACACTCAGAACAATATGGACGTAAGAGGCAGGAAAGTAAAAAAAAAAAAAAATTATTTCTTTAGACCCATGGAGGTTATGATACATGATGGACAATCTTTTATTTAAAAAGAAATATATCGAAAATAGTCACAAAAGTCTATTTGAAGCTGCACTGTGTATAATATGGGAGTTCTAAGACATTCACTGTATTCACTGGTCATGAGCAAATCGTTTTTATTCCCCCTTTTCTTATCCGTCTACTATGAGATTAATTAAAACAGCAGAACATTTATCACTGAACAGACTGTCGGTCTGAGATTAAAACGGCTTCTTTCTTCTTGGCAACATGTTCTTTTTATTCTTCAGTAAACTAGCGAGCAACAAAAAAAAACTGTCAAACTGCCACTTTTTACATTTGGCAAAAAAAAAAAAATTAGGAAACTACAAAAAAAAAAGCTAAATATTTATAGCAAGTATGATGTAGCTGTTCCTGTATGATGGTTCCAGTTAATGTGACATTTAATGAGAGATTTGCTTGGCTTTTGTCCAACATAAATGGATGGTGGGACATAATACTGTTGTGTTGGTAAAAGATCATGAAGAAATGCACAAATTTATTCAAGTCTATGAGAAAAAGCTTTGTCCATATTTGTCACATGTGGTTATGCACATTTGTACATATTCTGTACATGTTCCTGTATGTTGGTTCCAGTTAATGTGACATTTAATGAGAGATTTGCTTGGCTTTCGTCCAACATATACGACTGAAGACATTTTAAAAAGCATGATATATTTGGCGTGAGATTTCTCCGGTACGGAGACCGCTGCCCTCGTTCACGCGCACGCACACACATTGCAGCAGTACTTTTTTTTTGCGATATGCGTGTGGTTGTGCAGGAAGAGGATGTGTGGGGGTTTCCTGCCTCTCTTGCTACTGACCCGCTTTCGCTGCTCGTCCTCTTTATTACACGCACACACACACACACACACACACACACACACACCGGCTTGTGTGTGTGTGTGTGTGTGTGTGTGTGAATGTGAGAAAGATGCGCTCATTTCACACTACGCAGGAAAGCACAGAATGTTATCTCTTGGTTCTGCACTGTACCTTTCTCACTCAGAGAGGGTGTTACTCTTACATCAGCACTCACACACACACACACACACACCTGAATGCCAGCTGGGATGTCGTAGACGATTCGTATGGTCTTCACGTCTGTGTAGCCTGGCAGGCAGTGAGGAATGACGTGGTACTCCATCTTCCCCGGGGGCTGGGTGCCCGTCTTCTCGCCGTAGATGGCCTTACAGGTGGGGCACTGCAGACTGCCGTCCTTGAGGGAGAGGAGCCGCGGAGCACGAAATAAACTCAGCGTTTTACTGTAATCAGTAATGAAGTGAAAAAACATTATACGCATATATATGTGTTGAATAGCGGCATCCCAGCGGGGCTTGACACAGCACCCATGTTCTTGATCAAGAAAAATCATAAAATCTAAATTTTTTTTTTTTGGTTATTTTTGCACAGGATGTGGGCTACAAACGTTGATCCCAAAAGAAATCCAATTTCAACTGGCCAGAATAAACTAAGCACATTTACCCAGATTATTCAGACGAGGATGCAGCTTTCACGGGTCACTGCGGCGGGTGTGGCGGCTCTCACCTTGTTGCCGTTGTTGTACATGGCGACCAGGCACAGCAGATGGTACATGTGCTTGCACTTGCCCAGTCTTCCCACCATCTCCGGCTTGATGCCCTTGTGGCTGAGGACGCCCTCGTACCCCGACGACGTCACCAGCCTCTCCATGCATATGGTGCAGTCCTGGTTTAAAAGGGAAAAAACGTGTTGCTGACCTCCTTCAATAGAACAGATCGTAACTGATGCATTTTACTCTCCAAACTGCAGCGATCATAATTCAGCAATGAACGGTGTCCCGTCTGAAGCCAGACTGGTTCACAAATACTTTTTCAATATTTCATATGCATACCTAGTTCTACATTAATTTGTAACATTTCAAGAGTCCAGACGATGTCT
Organism: Denticeps clupeoides; assembly: GCF_900700375.1. Taxonomy (NCBI): domain Eukaryota; kingdom Metazoa; phylum Chordata; class Actinopteri; order Clupeiformes; family Denticipitidae; genus Denticeps; species Denticeps clupeoides. The sequence goes on from NC_041717.1 coordinate 21,268,846, forward strand.
TGAATGTAAAAGGATCTCTGGTCGTTTTATTAGGTACAAATACCCCACATTATGTTACTGCTGAGGGCATTATTATTGGCAAGAGCTTTAGGTATAAAATGGTATTGATTTTGCATGCATTATGGAAGCATTGTGTTAAATTATATGCTAATATTATGTAAGAAATGACTCAGAGTGTGTGTGTTCTTGTGCTCTTAGAATGACTGGTTTCTGAATATTTGCGGGAGCGGGGTACATTTTGTTGGGCCTCACCTCATCAGGAGCTACTTTGATCTTCTCTGTGTATCTGCGCACGACATCCTCCGGGCTTTTACCTGAAACGAAGGCCAGAGGTCAACACCCCGACCCGTCCAAACGCTCCAGCCCGGCTCCCCTCTCGCCGGAGTAGGCGTCGGAGCGCCGCAGTTAGACTGTTAACTGTGCCGTCCATTTATAAATAGGAATGTCTGCGATACTTCAAGGCCTGCACGGTTCCACTGTGACTGTTCTACTTTACACCCCTGCATTTTGCCCAACTTTAACATTGACAACGAACTGGGGAGCTTCTCTCACACTTCCAGACTTCCTGCTGTTAGATCCTCCTGTTAAGGGGCGAGGAACCGATTGGGTGGTTTTATATAAGCTATAATCAAACAATCTTAAACATGCGCAATCGTCAATGCTGCGTTGCCAGATATTTGTTCTCCTGAAAGGAGTTTGTTGTTTGCTTCGTCTTTCCCGTCCTCATTCCCTCATCTGTCATTTTACCCGTGTATTGTATATTCATGTTCTGTCTCTTCATGAGGGCCCATGTGCCCCATTTTCTATTAAAAACTGCACAGTCCCGACGATCACTTTTGTTGTTCCACTGGAAAAGCACTTTTTTTTATTTAGATAACCAGCATATATCTGGTGCATTTTTGATGATAGTTCTTCTGAACCCCATTCTGAGTACCATTAAACTTTTGTAAGAAGGTCAAATCCAAAAATGCTATTTCAATTTACATAGTCCCAGAGCCAAATAATATAATCAAATATTATACCTATTACTAATCTGTGAAATAATGTACACTAACAATAATGACAGATCTTGACTTATATGGAGTCAGCATGAAAATGCATGAGAATGGATGGTGGGACATAATAATAATGTGTTGGTAAAAGATTGTGAAGAAATGCACAAATTTATTCATGTCTATGAGAAAAAGCTGTCCATATTTGTCCATATGGTTATGCACATTTGTACATATTTCTACCAAAGAAGCACATGCACACACATGGTGCAGCAATATGTGATCTAGGGTCCCACTCTGATGTATTCAGGGTGAAGAGTGGGCGGCATCCACACGGACAAGCAGAACTGGAGTGATGCAACTTCCATTGGAGTGAGAACCATCTGGCTTCTTCAAACCGAGAAGCGTATGTGCTGTGTTGCCAGATTGAGTGATTTCCGCCCCATTTCGTGAGCAAGTATAATATTCCACCAGTAAAAAACCACGAATAAAAAGAGATTGTGTCTGACCTCTTAACTGAGGGAAGGTAGAGATACTATACAGGGGACTACACTGGTTGGAAGGGTGAGTTTAGCTGACAGTTAATGGAATTGTTAGAAGCCCAGTTGTGCCTTTCTCTGTAGATACAAGCTCAAACTTTTTAAAAACAAGCCACTCAGACACTTTGCAAACAATTAATTGTGATTAATCCATTGAGTGGTCCATTTGCAATTATGTTTAAGCAGCATAGTAACTGATGCCCTGAAGGAAAAAATGGATGGTATTGCGTGTTTTTTTGCATTTTTGTTTCCATTCATTCCGTTGGAAACCTTCAGCTGCATCTGGCAACACTGGTTCTCTGTCAGTTAGAGAGGTCACTTCGTCTCACGGCAAATAAACTGATATCAGCAGCAGTTCAACAGGCCAGTGGGCGGGGTAATGTCGGACCCGTGCACCTACTTACAGTATAAGTGCATGCATGCATACACACACACCTTTCCGCAGGTGTTTTTTCTTGGTCTTGCGTCGGATGCCGTTGACTCCAGGAACGGGCTTCATGTCGCTCTTGTTGATGGGCGGTGGGTGGAGGATGGGTTTCGGGGCTCGGGTCAGACACACCGGCAGCCCTGCTGCGCACATCAGAATGCCGGTCATGCCTAGCAGAGAGAGGGGAGAGATCACCGGTAACAGTGTGTGTGTGTGTGTGTGTGTTCTGGTGACAAGAAAACATGACAACATTTTGACATTTTGATTGTCCTCATTGAGACAAATCTTTACTTGCCAATCATTAAGGGGCTTTTGGAGGAGCTATATAAGATGTAGAGGGTTTTGTGAAGGTCACTTACTACAACTGTGTCCCTGAGCAAGGGGGACTGTCCCTGTCACTACTGATTGTAAGGCGCTCTGGATAAGAGTGTCTGGTAAATGCTGCAAATGCAAATGTGTGTGTTGTACGAGAGAGAGAGAGAGAGAGAGAGAGAGAGAACACACCAGCTATTGCAGGATGAACTGGTCCAGAGCCTGTGAGGTTCTTCACCGGGAGTGCAGGGACTCTGAGGAAAGAAAATTATTATGTTTGATGCAGACAGACACACACAGTACATCATTTGAGAAAAAATTAATTGCTGGGTTTTTTTCCAGAGAAAAACAAACAAATACACACACACACACACACACACACACACACACACACAAATCCAAACACACTCTTTAACATGTACGCGCACACACACACACACACACACACAGCCTCGTCCCTGAAGCAGTCACCGTGGCCTCCTTCTTTCTCTGTCGTTAGAAGCCTAATGAGGCAGAGACGTCAGTGAACTTCTCCTCACAAAGACAAAGCAATGCAGAGTCCAAACTCCAACATGCTGACCGAGCAGACACACACACACACACACACACACAAATATCAAGCACGCTGATGCTCAAGACAAACCCACAAATGCACAGAAATGCAAAAATCAGTCTAAAAATTCCATATCGTTTCATGCATCAACGCAAAGACGCATCATTGCAACAAAAATCTGAAGGGCGGACCCACAATGCATCAGCGGTCTGATGAAGGTCTGATAAAGAACCTGACTCCCAATGAGATGTTAGCATCAGACAGCAAGAGAACCAGACAAAAGGAGACAACAAGGTGGACAATGGACGTGTGATGTGTGCAGCGCCTCTTCTGGCCACTGCTGGCATTGCAGCGGCACCCTGAAACGCTTCCATCGTCATGATCTTCAAACAGAGAGCCCGTTCTTCCCCTCTGGCCCATCTCACCTTCTCCACGCCCTTCACCTCCCCCTGTATCCCTTCCCCACCATTCTTTTCTTTCTTTCTTTCTTCATTCTATTCAATGTGTTTTGACCTTCGCCCTTCCATTTCTCCTCTTACCTAATCACCTCTTCTTCTTCCTCCATCAGCTCTATTGTCCTTCCACTAATTCCTTTTTTCACAGAAACTGTGGAGAACAAACAGCGTCCCGCAGATGAAACGCGCAGAGAGAATGAACAGGAAGAGAAAGGGGAACCGTGCAACAGGAAATGCAGCTTGTGATGTCACTCTACACAGCAGATAGATGCCACAGAGGAGTTAGAAGCCACGATGTCAGGATGGGCCGGATGCAACAGGGATTTAGGAACATCAGCAGCCTTCTTACTATAACCATGTTAACACAATACGGTGCTGCATTCAGTTGTGACAAGTAAATAAATCATCTAAACGTCCATCTGCATTGATGTAAGTGAACGTCGGTTCGCTATGTAGTTGTGTTACCGGCTCTGTGCCAATCACAACCACTGAAAGACAAAAATCGAATTATAACATTGGCACTATCTGGCCACAAGATGTCACTACTTCTCCAATATAAACACCTGTACACAGTATCAAAAACAGTCATTAAAAAGCACAAAAAAAAGACCAACAATCCTTCCCACCAAAATATTTGGGGTGTTTGAAACAAATTGCAATAAAAAAAAGCATAAAAGAGAACTTGTTCCAGTGAGAATAAAACATTTCTGTATTTATCAGTGTCTTTTCAGTTTATGACTCTGCACTGATGCCCAGGGGAACGAGCTCAGTTGGTGAGAATGTGTGCATATGCGGAAATGTTTAGATGAAATTTCGAATCCGTTATTAGATGTGTCGTTGAGCAGCAACCCGGACAGAAGGGTAAGAAGCTGCAGGTCCCGGGGGATGATGGGATCTGCTGCTCGGCACTGAACTATTTCTTCTACTGAGTAGATGCTGCTGAGGGCCCTGAGTGTGTCTGTGGCATGGTCAAGCTCCACATATATGTCTGTCTTGTGTGTGTGTGTGTGTGTGTGTGTGTTTGTGTGTGTGTGTGTGTGTGTGTGTGTGTGTGTGTGTGTGTGCAAACCTCAATCTGAACTGGAAGTCATGAGAGCAGCAGATTGAGGTTTCACAGCCTTCCTGTCGATTGGGCGCGTGTTGAATTTAGTGCATGCATACGTGCCTGTGTGTGTGTGTGTGTACGGGTGTGGGTGTGTGTGTTAACCGCCCTTATCGAGTGTGTGTAACCACTCGTCTGGGAAAATGCAAATCTCCACTGCTCACTTTCGTGCTCAGTCTTTTCTCTCTGATTGTCACGCTTCCATTTCCTCAGTTTTTGGTTCAGTACGGTGGGACTTGCACTGCTGCGATTGAGAGCTCGGAGTGTGTGTGTGTGTGTGTGTGTCTGTTAAGCTGTGTTTCTGTTTCTGTGGAAACCTATTTGCCAGCAAGGCTCGGGTACACAGGGGAGTAATGAATAATGGATCAAGGCAAAATGTGAGCAAAACACACAAACACACACACACACATCTATGATACCCAGTGTTGGGATGTAACAGAATACATAATTCTGGAAAAATACATGTACAACTGGAAAAAAAAATGTAGTCCATGTTAAATTTGGCATGCATTTAGACTAGAGGCTCATTATTAGAGACTGAGACAAAACTTCTGTAGTTTTAATATAAAAATATTAAATCTACTCTCAATTGCAGTTTCCTGTCAGTAATAAATAATATTCATGTTGGTGTTTTATTTGTGTTGATAAAAAAGGAACTGGCAAATTCACATCGCAAGAGACAAATATTAAATTTCAAACAGGTGAAGTCTAAATGGATCCTGCATTTTTACTCAGCAGCGAAGTGCTAAAATTGCAAGGTTTTGGGACGTAGCCAGAAGAAAATGCTTTGGAATGGCCCAGCAAGAGGACAGATAGAAGACAGACGGCGATATAAAATCTGTGAGGTGCCCTGAAGAGGGCCATGCACAAGAGAAGGGTTGCAAGTCATGATGTGCCGTTCTGACAGACCCCTACCAAAGCAGACTGAATGCTGTAATTCAGTCAGATGCTGCATCAACAAAGATTCGTTTTAAGGGGGTGCACACTTATTTATCCATAAAATTATGTTTTTTTTGGGTTGAACTGAACTGAAATTGAATTGAAAATGTGTTGCTTGATAAGACACAGATGGCCATAAAGAAATTCCTTGTGTGTGTTAACGTACTTGGCCAATGAACACTATTCTGCATCCTTCTCTCTTTGTCTTACCCTGGTGGGATGGCTCCTCGGTTGCTGGTGACGGCGATGCGCTGTGTCCCGGGTCGGTTGAGGTTGTTCTGGCCGTTGATGGTGGCCGCGTGGGAGTGCGTGTGCGACACCAGCGCCTGTGAGCAGTTGAAGTTTGTCCCCCCCGCGTTCTCTCCTTTCCCTCCGCCTCCCCCGGCTCCGACGTTGTTGCCTGCATTGCTGCCGCCGATGGTCCCCGTTCCCGACCACAGCGACGTCCCAGCAAAAGTGTTGCTCTGTCTCACCGTCCCCGCGGCGGCGTTGCGCCGCTGGGAGGCCAGGATGGCGTTGGAGGCGGCCCTTGTACTGTTCACCAGCACGCATTGTGCACACGAGCAGGGCCCGCCCCCCGGTCCACCCCCACGACCCCCACCCACTGGCCAGGACTGGGATTTCGGGATGGCGCCGGCTATGAGGGGGTAGGCCAGGTCCATGCGTCGGCGCAGGCGTCGGCGCCGCTGGCTCTGCCGGTTGGTTTGGGACATGCTGGTGAAGTCCACCAGGTAGGCGAAGCCCAGCGACGACAGGTCCAGCCAGGGGTGCTGCTTCTCGTAGGCGTGTTGAATGCTCACGCACAGCTCCATGTCATACGGCGTCCATGATCCTGAGTCGTTCTCCCACTCCCACACCACGCCCTTACCCGGCGCCGACGACGGCTCGTAGAACTTCCTCTGAACCGGACGCATGGTACCTGAAGGACAGACAGAGGAAACCACCATTTTACACGCTCGCTTTTATAGATTTATTCATGGACGTTTATTTAATACCATCCCTGCATGTGATCATGGGCAGTGGTGGCCTAGCTGGGCAGTGGTGGCCTAGCGGTTAAGGAAGCGGCCCCGTAATCAGAAGGTTGCCGATCCACCATGGTACCACTGAGGTGCCACTGAGCAAAGCACCGTCCCCACACGCTGCTCCCCGAGCGCCTGTCATGGCTGCCCACAGCTCACCAAGGGTGATGGTTAAAAGCAGAGGACAAATTTCACTGTGTGCACCGTGTGCTGTGTATCACATGTGACAATCACTTCACTTTCACTTTCATGTACCAAGTGCAGTTTTCCTAAGTTTGTGACGTCAGCAGTCAAGGCCCATCAAAGCCCACTGAGACATACCGTGTGCAGTTTTGGTCTTAATAACAAATTGTTTTACAATTTTACAACCTTTTATTATCCATAATTTAGTCTGAAAGGACAAAACTGTCAGCTGCTTGGCGGCCCCCATGCCCCCAGTGGGCGCAACAGGGCACTCGAAAGACTGCTAAAGGTTGGTGGGGGGCACATCAGCTGGATGGAGACGGATTCTTTCCAACTTCACATTTTTAGCATAGATACGCATGAAGACCCAGATTGTACGCACCGACCTGAGAGTTGCGCAGCAGCTCGCGGTTTATTTCGGGTCTGCCTGTTGAGGCGAGCCACACCTCCCAGCACCCTAGAGCTTAAGTGGTTACATTAAATTTAATTAAATTAGATTACATTAGATTAGATGGATAAAGCGTGCGGGAGTGCTTTGCGCCCAGAGCTGGCCCAAGGCATAAGTGAACTAAACGGCCGCTTGGGACCTTCCAGACCACCAAAAAAAAAAAAAAAAGTGAAGTGATTGTCACATGTGATACAAAGCAGCACAGCACACGGTGCAGACAGTGAAATTTGTCCTCTGCATTTAACCAGCACCCTGAGTGAGCAGTGGGCAGCCATGACAGGCGCCCGGAGAGCAGTCTGTGGGGACGGTGCTTTGCTCAGTGGCACCTTGGCAGATTGGGATTCGAACCGGCAACCTTCTGATTACGGCGGCCGCTATACAGGGGGCAGGGGGCCTGCAAGAGCTTCTGAAATGTCAAGACGTCTTGATTACAAAAAACGAAACGACAAAATTACGATACAACTATCACACGCACATACACAAACTGCTTGCTCTGTCAGGTGTCCTGGTTGTGCTACATGTCACTGAGCATGTTTATGGCCCAGGGAGGTAAAAAGTTGGATGTACGTGATCTTTTGACACGTTCCCAGTTGTGGAGGACATGTGGGGTGGGCAGGTCACAGATAATGATCTCAACTGCTATGCACGTGACACGCTGTGCAACCTGGAGGCGCAAGGCACGACCCGATGAAGGTCCAACGAGGAAGAATCTGAGGTCACCAGGCAGCTAATTCTGCATACTCACAACCATCCTTTCAGTAAATAAGGAAGACTCCCCCGTCTTAAATCAACACATTGTTTGCCATATCTGTACATATTTGACAAGAATATAATATTTATTATATTCTATAAGAATAGCTATATTATATATTATATAAGAATAGATCAAATGTCCTATATATATATATATATATATATATAGAGAGAGAGAGAGAGAGAGAGTATATATTTAGATATATTTAGGGCTGAGCATCATACAAGAAACACACTGAACGATTAAGGGATTAATTACCTCATAAACCCTGTGCTTACTCAGTTATTCCTCTAACGGCACAGTACCACGGTGCACATTAAAACACACTTACAAGTGTTCAAGTGGGAATTTTCTAGCACTTTTCATTTATCAGCTAACATACGTATACACACACACACACACACACACACACACACACTTACACACACACAGCCAAGTACCCCAGTTCCCTGGAGCCCAAACTACATCAGCAGAACCGAAGTGACCTTGAAATGCCAGTGAGAGGGACTGAGAGCCCGACAATGAGAATAAAAAATACGGGCCAGAGAGGAGGCCAGGATCTGGACAGGTCTGGCCACAGCCCACAAAACGAACAAACCGGAGCTTTAATCACAGGACGTGGGCGTAAAGACGGCGAGGACAAGTGAACACAAGCCTTTGTATGTTTGTGTGCAACGCGATCAAACGCTTTGTTTGATCGGCGGTGCCAGTTGCCCGCGTTGCCGTATTTACGCTGCATTAGGGTTGTGTATTATTCATGAGCGCTAATGGAGAAGGCCTCCGGCTTGCAACACCCTCGCGCCCTTTCGAAGCGGAAGCAGCACTTTAAAACACAGCACTGAATTACCGGCGTTACGGCAACAGTGCAACAGGTGAAACTGCTTCACTTCACGTTCCCTCATTTTTAATTCACGAAGCTCCAGATCACACCCCTCTTACACTCTATTCAAGCCTGATCAAGACAGATCCTTTCCACTTCACATTTTTAGTCCGGACTCCAAAGAAATTTCAATTAAATTGAGGATTGAACCGAGATGTTTCACACGCCCACACTGTACACAACTGTACACAAAGGGCCTGTTCATGCCTGTAAGGCATTATAACAACACCCAAGGAGGTGTCATGCAAACACAGAGACCTCACACCTCTTGTAAAACAACCGCTGCCATTCACACCTGTCCTCTGATCTAATGAAGACGGGTTATATGACATCAATAAGCAATTAGCATGGATGACACACGGTTATTTTTAATCAGTACAATGCACATGAATATATGAATAAATTCAACTAGAATATCATTGTTTTCTAGGCTAGTTCAAAAAAAAGACATAGATCATTTTAACAATATATTTTTGCTCACACCTAGGAGCAAATCGGAGCCCGTGCACCTAGTGTACGTGCCTACGGACAGTGAGAGGAAACTGGAGAACCCGGAGCGTTCTTTACAGTTATTCTTGTCATATTGCCGTCTAGATTTCATGACGTGGCTCGCAAACCTCTCGCTGTTTATTTAGACCAGTGTGACCGACTACGCGAACTGAAACTGTCACTGTTCTCGCCAGATAATCGCTCTTTTGTTTTAGCTCTTAGCAGATGGTGGCAAAGTTTGCAGTTTCTTTGTAAGATTGTCACGGTGGCGGTGTGATGCAGGAGGTGCAATTTCACCGCAAACTGTTCACAAAGTGGGTAGACGAACAAAGAAAAAACGCACAAGGACCGTCAAACAACTACCAAACACTAAACAGCCATGCAACTCTCATGAGGCAGGGCCGACAGAGCAAAGACACGGAATAATTCCTGAAATCCAGCATGTATATTTAAATGACGCCTTTATGAAAAAGCTTCTAAAAGGGGATGAGCTACTAGTACAGCATCAAATGACTTGCTCCACAACTGAAGGCGGTCAAACATCCTACTAAACATCCAAAAATGTGGTGGTGTGAGCGAGGGGACGAAGGCCAGCTGGAGATAGGGATGTTAACTGCTGGCACTGTGCATGCGTGGATGATGTCACGTCGACGTGGATGTTTGGTTGCTCTGATTAAAGCCCACAGATCTAGCTCAGATCTACAGTACCGGCCATATTTTGGACAGACCTTCTCATTCAAAGTGTTTTCATGACCATTTATGTTGGTAGATTCTCACTGAAGGCATCAAAACTATGAATGAACACATGTGGAGTTATGTACTTAACAAAAAGTGGAGACCTGGCCTCCACAGTCACCGGACCTGAACCCAGTCCAGATTGTTTGGGGTGAGCTGGATCAACAAGTGCTAAACACCTCTTGTCAGGATCCGGTCCGAAATGGGGTTTCGTTGTCATGTGTAATGTTCCCTAATCGTTTTCACCTGTGTTAATTGTATAAAGCTGCCCTGTTCGTTTCTGTCCGCTGTCAGGTCTTTGAAGTTATGTTCCGTGTTCACCAGTGTCTACGTCTCGGATGTCTCCCCTGTCCTGTGATTCACTAATTAAACCCCTGTTCCGTGATGTCAGGTGAAAGCGTCCTCCATTCCTTGTCATTCCTCGTCACTCTTCGTCCTCCTCTCCATTCACCCGCCGCGTCATGCCCGCATGGACGTGACACCTCTGGGAACTCCTTCAAGAGCATGGAAAAGCATTTCAGGACCTCTTGAAGCTCATCGAGAGAATGCCAAGAGTGTGCAAAGCAGTAATCAGAGCAAAGAAACTAGAATATAAAACATGTTTTCACTTTTCACCTTTTTTTGTTAAGTACAGAACTCCACATGTGTTCATTCATAGTTTTTAAGTGAGAATCTACCAACGTAAATGGTCATGAAAATAATATGTGCTCATAAAATATGACAATGAGCATTACAAACTAGTGTTCTGAGCTTTCACAACTTAACGCTGGAGATTTCTGAAAGTCTGATTACCAAGGCCATTACATATGAAGATGAGCGTGTATTCTAATGTACAAATGAATACATCAATAAGACAATAAATAAAAAATGTTTAAATAAGAATTAGGCGTGATCCCATTCTCTCTCTGAGGAAGCGAGTGGAAGCGAAGCAAGTTGATTTTCCATGTCTCAAATGTCACATGCTGTTAACCCCCCTGCCTTCCGTTGCTTTATGTAACCAACATTGGATCCTCACCCAACCTGAGCTACACTCCATATGGCAGCCGAGCACATCAAGGACGTCAGACTGAGGTCACCAGAGCACATTCTCTTTCCTCTGAGTCGGATTTTTACGCTTGTGCATGCACGGTATGGCATCTATGTGTGAGTGCATTGGATTTATGTGCGTGTTGCATACAGGTGTTTTGCAACCCTCCTCTCTGTCTCTTCTCTTTCTCTCCTCACCCCTGCTGAACTCCATCAACGCTCTGCTGTCTCCACGGCAACACACGCTCACTGAGTGATGTACGACTGTGTCAGTCTGCACTGTAGGACATTCACCCCCTGACACACACACACACGATCGCTCAGATGTTTTTTCCTCAGTAAAATGTTGCATGCACATGCATTGTGCACCCCAGCTTGAAAAGAAACCGGAGGGACGTTAAGTATGTACGAAGTCCCAACTGAGCCTCTCTTTACATGTTCATGTCCCCACAGGGCTCGTGAAGAACACACACATATCATGAGGATTCAGCATGTCCTCTGAGGCTTCCTGGACTCCTGTCGAGTGGCGTTCTGCCTGCAGGAAAGCCGCGTCCTTCGCCCGAGAACACACCGAGAGCCGTAATTACTCGTACAAGAGCGCAGCCCGGGAAAGCAAGTGCCGCGGCTTCCCACTCATCATATTCATCACTGTCATCCTCGGTCTCCGTAAAACGCCAGGCTAGCAGTGTGTCAGCCTCCCGAAAATGTGTCATCCTTTATCTTCTCACACACACACACACACACACACGATACGAAGCTGAAACAACAGCCAGAGTGAGTGTGTGTGTGTGTGTGTTCTTTGCTCTAGAGAGCTGCCCTGATAGTGCACACTTATGCTAAGCTTGCACTTCAGCTGCAAAAAAAAAAAGAAAGAATTAAAAAAATGAAACGTTAAGTTGCTCTGGACCATCACCATGCACCAGCAGCACCAGCAGAAGCCTCATCTCAACATCCTTCTATCCCATTATAACCGGAGCTCAGTGTGGTTGGTGCCATCTTGTGTCTGCCCAGCAAGCAGTGGACATCCCCTATTGCCCCCCGTTATTGTCCTTGAGAGACATAAACCAAACGCTCCGGTAACATTTCCTTTTGGTCTTCAAGATAACATTGTCTACCACTTCTTTAGAAGGTTCTGTATGCATCTTTCAGAAGTAGCAGCTCCCCTTAATTAGTCAGAGATTATTGTTTTTCATGGAAAAGGGGTGTAAGGGGTATAACACAGGTAACCAACTGCTCTACCATGCAAGCATCTTCACGTTTGTTCCTTGTGAGAAAAAAATGTCCTCAGTTTGATGTTCCTGTCCTTGAGGGGACTCAGTTAGATTTAAGTTTGGGGACGCACACACACACACACACACACACGCCGCGAGTGTATCGTGAACGGCCTTTGTACAGGCTGCCAAACACATTCATGGCCAGATCTTTCCGGCGCAGTGTGAGTGTCACAAGACATCACTTCCACTTCACAAGAAGCCCTTCTGTGCGCACACACACACACACACACACACACACACACACACACACACACACACTCAGAGTGTCACAGGGTTCGTTCGGTGTCCGGCAGTGTACAAATGCTGCATGCGTGACCTCGGAAGATTAAGCGCTGACGAGTCCTCTGAGTCCTGTGGTGTGCTTATAGAACACTGCAGCAACGTATACAGTCTGATTCCGACACCCACTTACACACACACGCACACACACGCACACAGGCCGTGCACTCATTTATGCAGAAAAAGTCAAGGGTTCACATCATTTATTATAAAAAATAAATCCTGAGAGTGGAAACCCCCAACAATGTCATGACCAAAGAAACCACTCAGTTTGAGACACCTACGCTTTTCTCACACACACACACACACACACACACACACACACACACACACACACACACACACACACACACACACACACACACACACATTCTCACACACACATTCTCACACTGACAAATTCATGCCCTGAGGCCATCTGATGCTGTTCAAGAATAAGTAGATTAAGTGCGCCTGGTAAAGGCATCTCCAGCACTTGCACTTTCAATCACTTCGGGACTCAATCCCCCAGAATCCTTGCACAATTTTTTATGACTGTGTATGTGACAAATAAAATTTGAATTTGAACTTCGATACGGCTTGTTCTTCACGCCGCCGTGTGGCACTGCACGCTGGCGAGGGGAGAAAAATTCACCTTGAGCTGCCGGCGTGGGACTGACCTCACTCTTGCTGCATATGTTCGCCTGTCGTTCCTAATGAGCCCAGAGGAAGCTGGAGTCATGTGAGGGCGCACTGCTCCTCCACCGCCTGGGAACGGCCTGTCAGGGAGCATCTGGACAAGATTACTCACCTCGGACTAGAGCACATCTGAAGTGAAAGTGAAGTGATTGTCATTGTGATACACTGCAGCACAGCACACGGTGACACAACAAAATTTGTCCTCTGCTTTTAACCATCACCCTTGGTGAGCAGTGGGCAACCATGACAGGCACCATGACAGCCATGACAAGTGTGTGGGCACTTTGTTCAGTGGGTGATTTGTTCAGTGGCACTTCAGTGGCACCTTGGCAACCTTCTGATTACGGGAGCCGCTTCCTTAACCGCTAGGCCACCACTGCATGTATGCACATGTTGCATCCGCATGCAACACAGAGAAAATCCCAGGTCTAATGGCCATTCCGTCCACTGCACTGTACACAAGTGGCATCTGGGCTGTAGTCATTGTAGATATCTGAGCATCCAAAAAGGAGCTTTTGTGCAGAATGATTGCACAATTGGGTAAATAGACATTAACCATTCAAAATCCAACGTCAATCGAACGTTTAAATTCTGGATGTATGCTAAAACTAGACTGTGGTCTTAGAAACACTACTGCAACTCCACAGGGTGCAGACACCTATACATACTGTAACAAAAATGCAGGCAGTGTTGCGCTAAGTTCAATTAATGACAAATATTATGCCTAAAGATCGTATAATGAATTCACTGTTAAGTATATTTTAATATAAGTAAATATTCATATATTAATAAAAGTGTTTGTTAATTAATTTATTGTATAATTTAATAATATAATGCTCTGAATTTCTGGTGCTGGCTCCATTATTCAAAAAGACCAACTTATGCCAACCAATTCCCTAATTTGTGTGTAAACGGGATTTTGATCTTGTTTTTATTTATTGATTTATTTGTATTTAATGTTGGAGTCTTTGCAATTGTAAATCCAATATAAGCCATAAATAATTTATGGATTTCTGTTTGAAGTTAATTGTTACTTGGTTTGTAAATGAGTACCTCTAAACCCTTTTTTGCAGTTGTGTTAATAAAGGTATCTTTTGATTTTGAATTGAAAGAGGAGGCAAAAGAAAGAGAAGAACATATGTCTAAGAGCGCTAAATAAAGCAGCAGCCTCCTCGCTCCCATAATCAATCCCAGTTCAGATTAAAATCGGCTCAAGTATAAATACCTCGATTTAAATGAGAACGAATGATGTATATAGATACGCCCTGCTCTCATTCTTTCCAGATTTTTCAGCCACATAAGTATGCTAGCTATCTAGTTCACACCCAACTACGGGAAACCCGTTCAAGGCAAGAAGATTCATAAAACTGCTTACAAATGAATCATTATTAACAATTTGCCATTTTTCCAGGCTTTATTTGTAGTTCTATATCCTTTTCTATAACATACAGTCCTACTTTGGACCAACAGGCTATTATTGAATTGCTTCAGCCAGGTTCCTTCATGACCCCGCCCCCAGGAAGTCCATATATGGGCTTCCTCGTTCTGTCCTGTCTCGTTAACCCTGTCCCAGTGTATTTAAGCCTTCCCACTGCCATTACACATGTTGAGTAAATGCTGTGTAGCTGGGAAAGTTGCTGTCAGGATCCCGTCCAGAAGGAGATACTACTTGGTTCAGACCGTGTTTGTCCTGTGTTATGTCCCGATTGTTTTTCACTTGTGTGCCTGTGTAAAGCTGCCCTGTTCGTTTCTGCTCGCCGCCTGGTCCTTGTTTGGTGCGGTTTCCTCTGTCGTCTGTTCCATGTTATAAATCCCCTGTTGCGTGACGTTATGCGTCCTCCTTCCTCCCCATGTCCAGTCACCATGACGCTTACATCTCTGTTCTGTTTTTCTGTTCCTGGTTTTTGAAAGTGAGCTAAGAATGAATGGCAGTTTCTTTATTTATTCAGTTCAGCTTGAGCTACAGCACTTTAACAAAAAAAGACGAGACATTTTGCGAATTTGAATGTCCATGGAAAGTGAAAGTGAAGTGATTGTGAAACTCAGCACAGCACACAGTGACTCAACGAAATGTGTCCTCTGCTTTTAACCATCACTCTTAGTGAGCAGTTGGCAGCCATGGAAGGTGACGGTGCTTTGCTCCGTGGCACCTTGCCGGTTAGGGATTCATGATTGGGTGATGATGATGGTTCGGGAGTCCACTTCCTTACCCACTAGGCCACCACCTCCCCACTGTAACATCGTACTTATGTGATTCCCCTGCCATTTGAAGGCCTGTAAGGTGTGGAAGCAAGATGCCCAGGGGTAAAATGGGGGTTCCAGGGGAACGGAGCAGTTCGATTTTCAGTTTTCTGCTCATGGCCGTCAGCAATGCTGGAGCGCTTACGTCAAACAGGACAGACAACGTTAAATTACGTCCTAAGCACCTCATTACATGTATGTCCCGCAGGCTGGGTTCTACTGTTTCAACCCTAACAGTGTTACGGCATAAACTGGTCTGGAATCGCCTGTATTAATGTGTGTGTAACCGTAGAAGGTGGAGAGAGTGATGGTTTCAGATCAAAGCAGTGCTGCAGGAGCTACAAACACTCCTGTGGGAGGAGAACAGATCGATCAACACTGGCTGGTAGCCAATATTTCTGCCCACACACACACACACACAGCAACTGCAATGCAAATTTATCTTAGGACTGTGAGGGAGAACTGTCATTGGTTTAATTACAATCTACTGTTGGAAAAAAAAAATCAAACATTACACACACACACACACACACACTCACACACACACACACACCTAATTAACACCCCACACCAAAAGCCACAAACGCACATACACACTCTGTCACTTCAGATCCGATTCTGCAAGCAGACTGCATGTAAATGGCGGCAACTTGGCAGTGCCAGATGTATAAAAGAGGGCACCCACCCTCTTCTCACCCTACTGATTTCAATTTCAATTTCACATAAATACCCCAAAATATTCAAATCACCATGTGCAAGCTTCACACACACACAGATGGAAGTCACAGACACCCCATGGCCATCTGCAAAAGCGAGAGTCCAACCACAACACAACACAACACAACACAACACAACACAACACAACACAACACAGCACATGAACATTAGCAGTGTAACTGTAAGGCATTTCAAATCCTGTTAAATTTCAAGCACAAAGTCACACATATACTAGGGGTGGAAACAAATCTGAATACGGGATTCATAAAAGTGGATTTCACGTATTGAAGTCAGAAACATTTTGCACAGAAATTTGCATTTTTCAAACAACCTAATCCAACCAATTTTGCAACAATAAAAGCTGAATGTGCCGATTTGTGTCGATGATGGTCCTACATGTTTCTTATTGGGTGCAATGCACTTAATATAATCGTTTTACAGTAAATAATTATTATAATGACTTATTGAATAAATGTATTACTGTACTAGCTTATTACAGATATACAGAAGAACAATTTGGTATTCAAAAAACACTGTTGTTACACTTAGTATGCCTGAGACACACACACAATGTTCCATCTTTGTTTGGTCCTAGAACAATGTATACAGTCATTAACTTTAGGTTCATTTGAACTGTTTTGTTTTTATAAACAGAACAGAGATTCTTTCATCTTTTGTGCAAAAAGCAAATGTTGTCTTTCTGTCTTGTGAGGACATTTAGGGGAAGACACTTCCCCGCAACACATCTGTGACATCTGTTCGCATTACTCCTGTTATCACTGGCATCTTACTGAGAAATCGGAAAAAAATAGCAAGAAATAAACTAGAAGACCAGAAGGTTCCAGGTTCAAACCCCACTTACTACCATTGTGTTCCTGAGCAAGACAGTTAAACCTGAGTGTCTCCAGGGAGACTGTCCCTGTAACTATTGATTGTAAGTTGCCTCTGGATATGGGCTCATTGGTTCCCATAAGGCTCGTAATTGTCAAGACTTAAATGAATGTTGCTAAATATCTGTCCAGAAGAAGTACTGTTGTCTTATCCAGAATTAGGTACAACAAGTGTGAAGTAAAGTGATTGTCACTTGTGATACACAGCAGCACAGCACGGTGCACACAGTGAAATTTGTCCTCTGCATTTAACCATCAGCCTAAGTGAGCAGTGGGCGGCCATGACAGGCGGCCAGGGAGCCGTGTGTGGGGACGGTGCTTTGCTCAGTGGCACCTCAGTGGCACCTCCGTGGATCGGAATTTGAACATCTTGGTGAAGATTATAGAACATTGACATTTTCATATTTAAATTAGATGTTGATAGGGAAAATGTTTGTGTTTTGGTCCTTCTCACCTCTTAATGTAATGTATTAGATACTTAACATTTGCATTCTGGCTGGATTAATTCCTTTATTTATGAATCTCAACATTTTCTCAGTTTGCATGGTGCCTTCATGAGATTAAACATGAGTTTATAGCATTTACCGCCAGCACATTGTTGCCTATATTTTCAGTGACCCAAAACTTCATGTAATGTATCACAAGATGAATAACTAGAGAAACTTTGCTTGAAGTAAAAGCCAAGAATAATAACACAATTATTATTCAATTATAATTGAATTTATAATTTTTTTTTTTTAATAAATTCCAAAAAATACAAATTTCGAATTTGTTAATTCATGCAAAAAATGTTCAACAGCACCCCTCCCCTTTCACAGATCTAAACTGAAAATGCTGGCTTTCTCAGCCTGCACATGTGTTCGTTTGAAGAACATGTGGCCATGGCAGCAGATGCAGAAAGTTTTCTAACATAAACAACTTGTGAAAAATGCTGATGAAACGAATGCCGTGGGAGATGCCAGATGTTCTATAATCTTCACTTTCAGCAGCTAGATCTTACGAAATACATATACCAAAGTGTGTGTGTGTGTGTGTGTGTGTGTGTGAGTGTGTCAATCTCTAACATGTGTTAGAGCATAAGCTTGAGGGTTCAACAGAATCCTAAACACAGCTGAGATGAGGATGTGGAATTTGGAATGGAGATCGGCTCACAAGTCTGACTTGCAATAACAGAAAAGCCAACAGGGAGAGCAAAGGATTCTGGATATGGAATGGACATAAAGTGGTGGTGAATTCAATAGGATCTGAGTCAGTGTGTGTGTGTGTGTCTGAGTGAGTGTCCTTTCCTCAGTGCTATGATTTGGGGTCATCGTAGCTCAACCAATCAGATGATTCCAGCTTGCACCAAGGACAAAATGAAAGATGCTTCCAGCTATATGCCATTTGGCCAGTCATCAGCATGTTCTGTTTTTAGGTCTTTGAGGGGACCAAAGGTCAAGTTTACCGGTAAAAAATCCTATATGGAACAAATGGCTATTAAATAAAAAATGAAAGATCTGAGATGAAGTTGTAGATGTAGAGTTAATCTTGTTGTGGATGTGGGTATTATAAAATACCATGCATATACCAAGCATGTACCAGAACTAACCCTTATGGGTTTCGCCAGTTTTTTTGCGTTTTGTCTGAAATACCCTTGAATGCTCTTTCAATTATGAGCATGTTTGTTATTATGAATAACATTGTATTAAAATGCAGCTTTGCGACCTGAGACCCGATCTTTCATTTTTGTCAGAAAATGCATCTTTATTTTCTCCTCTCTGCTCGGTTTCAGAACCTGTTGAAGGTGCTCAAACTAATTTCAGAGGCACTCTCAGAATCAAAATGAAAAAATATCACACATGTACACACGTCACAAGAATGCCATACGCCATGTATTTAAAATGGATACGGCATGGCTCCATGGAATTCCATCTCATTACTTTACAAGTTGTATGTCAGTTTGGGTGTAGTTGGTGTAGTTCTAGTCCAACGTTCTAGTTTATTCGTGTGTTTGTTCGTGTGTAAAAATGAATTAATTTTGTGTGAAACCAAATGCATTTTAACAAATCCTTCTGCTTGGCTCTGATGAAATTTTTGCCATCTGTTCTTTGGAGATTCTGAAGGACTGTTCCAAAAGTTCAAAAGTGAAGAGTCACAGCATGTCGGCATGGCTCATTCTGTCCGTGGGATTGTGGGCTTCATGTCTGAGAAACGATCAGTCATCTTCAAACTAAAAACCCCCTGGTGACCCCACACTTCACACACACACACACACACACACACACACACACATTCCACTGTGGCAAACTACTGTATTACTCAGTAACTTATTACTGTTCCGTTACACAGTACATACACACACACACACACACACACACACACACACTGTTTCCATTCCTTCAGTAAATAGTGCAACACACAGATATCTGAATTATGCTCGGGCCCGTGACTTGTAACTGGAAATCCCACATACACACAGGGTGGAGGTACACACACATACCAACAGAAACGTTCACACTTACACTATTTTAGGTCAAAACGAGTGAATGAACCCCAATTCTAAATTTAGTTTAGAAAGTGTGCAATGCCACGTATTTACTGCCATTCTACGGCATGAACAACATGTAAATGTAATGCTGAGAAGAGGAGCTGTCTGTGGTGCTGATTTCTGCTTTGGCCCCTGAAATTATTTCAACCTTTGACCCCGTTAGTGACCCCGGCCTTGGTCATCGTTCTGCGTGAGTGTGTGTGACCTCTGGTGCCAGTCTTACCCGTGTCCTGGCGGAACTGGTGCATGGACTGCAGGTCGATGATGTACGGCACCAGCTGCGGTTCCACCTGGCCGAGGACGACGGTCCCGCGCGGGTCGCCCTTGAGGACGTTCTCGATGTGGTGGCACACCGTGGCGCTGTACGGCCGCCAGCGACCGTGCTCGTTCAGCCACTCCCAGACCACCACGCGCGCCACGCTCTGAGACTGGTACCCCGAGGTCCCCGTTCCTCCTCCGGCTGACACCAGCATCCCCGAGCCGGGCCGAGCCATGCCTCTGCCTCCCGACACCGCGCCCGGTCCTTCAGGGCGAATGCGGGCAGTCGAGAGGGAACCTCCTTCAGGGTGGAGCAGGACCACTCACTTCCTGTGGGTCGTATTCCAGTGTTTCAGATCCCAAATCGATAATCCATCATCAGAAAGTGAACTCTTCTTCTTCTGCCTTATTAGACAACATGTGTGTGTGTGTGTGTGTGTGTGTGTGTGTGTGTGAGGACTGGAAGCGGTAACTGCTGACTCCTAAGCTCCTGTCGTTCCGGAACAGTAGAAATTGGATTTGCTGGGGTTCTGATCTTCTGTGGAGGAGGACGATGGTGTAAATGAAGATGATGATGATGATCGTGGCACTGATGAAGAATCTTGGCAGGGCTTCAGGCTGTCAGGAGAGAGTCAGAAACACAGATTTAACAGATGAACTGCAGTGTTGTCAAAAAAATGATCTAATTCTATTCCCTGAAGAACCCGGGGGGGGGGGCGGCGAAATCCGAGAGAAAGAGAGAGAGATGGTCGGGAATGGATGACCCCCAACCAGAAGATTCTGTAGTCCATGTAATGAGGTCAACGCACCCTCTCTCTCTCCCTCTCTCTCGCTCTAGTAGACTGGGCTTTAATCCCCGGCTCTGGATCTGATGGGACCTGGAACCCGAAGAGAGTGGAGAGAAAGAGAGAAAGAGAGAGAGATGGTCGGGAATGGATGACCAGAAGATTCTGTAGTCCATGTAATGAGGTCAACGCACCCTGTGCCTCTCTCTCTCTCTCTCTCTATCTCTCTCTGGTAGACTGGGGTTTAAGCCCCGGTTCTGGATCTGATGGGACCTGTAACCCGGGGAGAGTGGAGAAAGCACAGCTGTTCACTTTTTACTCCGGAGCGAGTCTGTGTGTGTGTGTGTGTGTGTGTGTGTACACATTGATAATCATCTCTCTCTCTCTCTCTCTCTCTCTCTGACTAGGTTCTAGTCCAGAGTAGAGACAAAGCAAAGCCGGTGGTTCCTGCAGAACGTCCACCCATGCATGCATCCCACAGAAATCGTCACAGCCCTAAGATCACTAATGTCAATACCAATATATTAATATTTACCACCAGGACGTGTTCTCTGCTGCTATAATCCTCATCTCTCTACGCCATTTTCCGCGTTCAGCCTCCGATGCTCCGCGATACGATGCGATTTAAACGTGGAGGTGGGGAGGTCTGGAGCGCCGGGACCCCCTTATAAATAAATCCCGGGGTGCGGGGATTAAAACGCGTCTGCCGCGGTTACCTGATGGAGCCCCGTTAGCTCCGGCTGCGACGCTGTTGCTCCATCCTTCTTCCTCCTCCTCCTCCTCCTCCTCCAGCCGCCAGCCGGAGGGTAAAAAAAGGAACCAGATGCGCCGCTGATCTCAGACCAGCTCCTTTTCGAACCGGGCTGATGCCGCTGCTGCTGCTGCTGCGGATGGTGCAACACAGCGAGCTGCCGCCTGCATGCACGTCGCCAAAAGCCCCGATCCGTCCCCGGCACGCACGTCGCCGCCTGGCCGCTGCGGAGCGTCGCACACCTGTGGTCCGGACGGGGACGTAACATCAGCGGCTCCGCAGATCACGGCGCCTGTATCATCCTAATGGCGCATGATAGCCACGACACAAGCATGTCATACACACTATCAAATATAAAAATTCCATTTTACACCGTGCACGATGTGACTATGTGACTGTGGCCATCGATATCGGATCGATATTAAAACCCACAAAAAATATAACCACACACCATAAGCCGAGTTTTCCTGGTGATTTCGTATCTACTGCGCTCCTGATAACCCTGCGTATTGTCACCTGTATGCAGTGGTAGGTTTTGATATGGGTGACATGGCATCATGGCTGCATGGCCAGCGACCAGTTTTCTATTCTATTCATCTCATAACCAGCTCACAAAGTAAAACACGACGCTGAAGTAGCTCCTTATTCGAATTGTGAGTTCCACCTGGAATACTGCACAGCTGGCTGCAGTATCCACATTGTGCCTGTAGGGGGCGTACTTCAGCCAGGAAATCTGTTTCAGAAATTAAGAACGTTTTTTATCTGTATATGGTGAGGATCTCTGTGCCCATGCGACATCCTGAATTATTAGAAATGTTATCAAGTGTTACCTGTCTGGCCCAACAGTGTTTTCACATGGGAACTGTGCATTGGATTGAAGAATGGCATACAAAAAAACCCTACAGTTTAAATGCTCTGGGCCACTGAAAAACTCACTGAAAATGACCTGAAAACTTTGCTCATGTGTACATAGATTTAGGATGAATATGGTTGTTTCAGTGTAAAATAAATTGTAATGCAGCCTGCAGTATTTGGGTGGTAGTAGCCTAGCGGGTAACACGCCTACGAACCAGAAGACCCAGGTTCATATCCCACTTACTACCATCGTGTCCCTGAGCAAGACACTTAACCCTGAGTGTCTCCTGGGGGGGACTGTCCCTGTAACTACTGATTGTAAGTCGCTCTGGATAAGGGCGTCTGGTAAATGCCGTAAATATAAATGCAGTATTTAAGGCGGAACAGACAAATCCCAACAAGTAGCTGTGAATAAGGAGCTAACATCAGTATCACTCTGTACTCTAAATTCAATCACACACACATATGTGGGACGTGAGAATGAGGTCCTCATTGTGTCAAGGTACTGGTGCAGCTAAATGCTGAGTGGCTTCAGGAGGTGTGCAAGCAAGGTACAACCACAACAGAAAAACAGTTCAAGAAGCACATGCTGATTCATTCAATAAACGAAACCGGAAATGTGATTGTTGAAAAATGTGTTGTCTTTTTCAACTAGACGCTCTGTACATATGCCTCCAGAAATTACAATACATCGTGAGTTCAAAATTAATAGCCAAATTGGAGAAAGAGACCAAAAAGACAAATTGTCATATAATAACCTGATACATCAGATCAGCATGGGAGTAAAGAAGGGTCACAGCGAGAATGAGATCATTGAAGCAGTAGTGAGAGCCAATAACCCAGGCCTCAGTCTCAGAGACATGCTGGAGATTAAAACAGATCTCACTTTGCCACACCTCTGAACCATCTTGAAGGGTCACTATAAGGAAGACCGTCCCACAGATCTGTACCACTGTCTCTTGAACCTAATTCACCCATGAGTCACCCCAAAAGTTCCTGTTTAGAGCCATAGGACTGAAAAAGAGACCTTTGGCTGCATCAAGGGAACCCGGATCAGATGAGAAGTATAGCTCTGAATTAATTCCCACTCCTGGTGGAGCAGTGGGAACTGGATTGATCAGCGACAGTATGAAGAATCAACTGAAGATACTCCTCCACAAGCCTTTGTGTTAAGATTTGGATTCCCTGTTCGCCTGCACCACGATCAGGGTAAAGAATTTACCAATAAGCTGTTTGCAAAATTGGAGGCATATAGTGGGGTGAGGGGGTCAAGGACAACGCCATAATGGGCAGGTCATAAGTTTTAACAGAGCACTTCTGGCCATGCGTAGAACATTAACAGCCCAACACAAGACAGATTGGAAGTCATCCCTAGCCAAGGTGGTGCATGCTTATAATTGCACCCAGAATGAAGCAACAGGCTTTGCTCCCTATTTTCGGTCTTAACCCAAGACTCCCCATTGACCTCATGTTTGGCCTTGACAAGGAAGAAGTAGTCACACAGCGCAAGCATCTAGATAGCCCTGTGTATGAATACAGCATGAGAATGTAAAAGGTCGAGTTCGGGTCTTTCTTAGATTTCTACTCTTGCTGCCCTGTGACTTTTTACAGACAGAAAAGGAAACGGTGCTACCAGCAGCGAAGACGAAACAATCAAGAGAGACAACCATCCACACGGAGGGTCAGAATCAGAGGATGGCTTGGAGGGGGAGTATGTCATCAGGTCTGAGGCACAGAGTCTGGGGGACGAGGTGGGAATCTTACTCAGGCCTGAGGCACCTCCATTCTACCCCAATGATGAAACAACAGAGATTGAGACACTAGAGGGACATCTTTGACCAGCAGGAGCACAGAAAAGAGGGAATCGATGAAGACACAGACCCCATAGGGACCAACACACACAGTGAAGCTAACATATCAGACACAGACCTTGGAGTCCAGTCTCATGAAGAAGAAAGAGATGACTACAGATCGGCAACAGCACGGCGGTATCTTTTAAGACAGAGAAAATTTAAACAGATGTTCACTTATAATCGAGTGGGACAGCCCACGTTGTTTGATGTTTCAAATGGATTGTGTTAGTAGTGAGTGGTGTAATGAAGAAAAAAAAACTGTTAGTCCTTTAGTTAAAATTGTACAGATCCTTTCAGATTACCCATCAAGACTGTACTACTTCGTAAATATTACAGGGTAGTGATAACGTAGGTTGTGGGATGATACACTCAGGGAAGATACAGACATCCTGGCTATGGACAGGGCAGCTGTGGACTGTCATCGTGCACAAAGACACTCACAGCAACATTATGACATTAAAGGGGAGACAAATGTCATTAACGGGACTGTTACAGCAATGTACATTGTGTTCATCCTCTGGAATCCTGACCCCTAACCTTGTTAATTCTGTGATTTCTCATTTGATGAGTGGGTATCTGAATGCCCGGACGGCATTTCTTTCATGGGGGTAGAGTGTAGGGATCTGGACTGTTTGGGATCATTCTGAACCTCCCCCCCTCCATTGTATTTTTTAGTATTTTCTAGTATCCTTCATGTTTGGGTACTGAGTCATGGCAAAACTGTATTGATATGTTTCATGTATTCTGCAAATGTCTTACCAACCCCCCGCCACTAGGGTGGCACCCAAGGCCGCAGCTGAATTAGAGCCAAGGCAGCCGGAGTAGTGTGCCCTGTTCATTTCGAGTTTCGTGTGTGATTGCAGTTGTGCAATAAAGGATTGAACAAACCCAACCCTCTTCCACACTGGTTATTGATTTAGCCAAGTGTGCTACAAGGAAACATATTCATTTTGTTTATACAAAAACAAAAAATTGTGTTCATAAAATGACTTTTTTATTCGTGCTTGTGAAAGAAAAAAAAAATCTGTACAAATTGACCATTCACTTGTTAATGAAGTGCATTTTGACAATGAAACAGATCCTGTGGACAGAATATAGAGAAAAAGGAATATTTTTTTGTGGTGCAAAAAATGTGAATATTTGGTGGTACAGAATGTATTTTTTCCACTCCACCCTTAATTATCAGTGGCTGATTAGGATTAAAAGATGGGATATCTGTGTTTACACACATGCATATGTGCATCGACAGCAGTTTATCTAAGATGTTATATTGAGGGTTTTCTTTTTACAAGAATTGGAAAGATCCTGGGTATATTCACGTTAATTAGATTACATTAAATGTACTTTATTAAATTTCTTTCTAAAAAGCAAAAAAAAGGTCTCTTGATCTCATACAGATCTTTGTACAGTTACCTCTTTATACCACTGGGAAGCAGCCTTGTCCAAACGATCACTTTCCAACACAGGACTAAAAAAACTTGCTTATATTAGGTTAAATAGAAAAATGTGCATGGCCTAGCAGGTACTTTTATTCAAGTGTACTACGAGTATACTTATTTTACACAACAAAATGTGTAAAAAAAAAGGGAGGTGTCAGGTTTCACTGCACCTGGGGACTCACCTGTGCCCAATCAGGGCACTGTTACTAAAAAAAAAAAAAAAAAAAAAAAGGCTCTGTGGTTCTGCCCTTCGGTGGCTCCGACATTTTTGTTAACTGTTTCATAGTGTTGAGATTTAGTTCTGGGAATTGCCACATGCCTGCGGATTAGTTTGTGTTTTTCCTCTTTTGTTTCCCCTGTTTTCAGCCATTGCGCCATTTTGATTTGTGTTTATTAATAAATCCTTTTTTCCAGAATGTTCCGTCTCTGCACTTACTTCCCCCGTCAGCTCATTGATGTGACAGAATGTCGGAGCCCAAACCAGCCCAAAAGCGCAGAGACAAAAGGCAGAGGAGGAGAACCATGCAGAAGAAAGCAGCCAGTCGTAGTGATTGCGGACGCAAGCGGGGAGCACTGGATGGTCACCCGTGGGGTCGGGGAGATCCGTGGCGAGACACGGAGGGACCGGGATAGGACCCCCCACGTACTGGTTGAGCAGTCTTCCCGGCGATACGGTGTTTGAGTCACGGCGGGGAGCGCCACAGTGTTACGCTGATCCCTGTGGAATCCGCCAAACCAGGAAGCGGCAACGGAGGTGTTCCTCCAGTGGGGAGATAGGCCAGCTCCAGCCGTAATGGCCGGAGTACTTCCCGTGGGAGCTGATCACGCCCTGGCTCCGTCAGCAGGGTGGACGACCGACGGGACTGTCGGTGGGAGGACATGGACAACGAGGAGAGCGATGATGACGTGAATTGGTGGGTGGTCGGGGCTGGGATGGCTCCACCCATTGCGCCCGTCCGCGATTGTCGCAAGGTCTGTGATGACCCACATGACTTCCGGGGGTGTGCTGAAGACTAGGGAGACACGGACGAGAGCGACATTGATGCGAGTTGAGCGGTCTTGCCGGGATGGCTTCACCCATTGCCCCATCCACGATCGCCCACGTCACATCCGGTGGTGTAAGGACCATGAGGAGCAAGAGGCAATAAGCTGGTGGAAGAGGGTGATGGGAAGTCACCATCCAGCAACTGCGCTGCCGGGACTGCATCGCGAGGAATCCGCCTCTCCAGCTCCGGTCGCGGACACGCCTTCCCTCTGCCCAGACATTCCCCAGCTGAACGGCAGCGTAGCACCCCGCTTGTGTAGAGGACGTCCACCACCCTCCACGCCACACACCTACTACCATCTACAGCAACGCCCCCAGCCTCCTGGGGGAAATACCCATGATGCCTGGACCCATTTACAGCATTTATCAGACGCCCTTATCCAGGGCGACTTACAATCAGTAGTTAAAGGGACAGTCCCCCCCTGGAGACACTCAGGGTTAAGTGTCTTGCTCAGGGATACAATGGTACTGGAGAGCCAAGAAAGGGAACCAGTCTTCCAGCCCTCTGGAAGGCATGAGGACCCAGCTGGGAAGAGGGCCTGCTTTTCCCAAAGGATGCAGAAGCCAGATGGTCTGGCAAAGCCCCCACACTGGCACCAGGAACGTGCAGCGGGAAGGGAAGAGACACTCTAGGTGCTGTGCCAGCAGGGACGTGCAGCGAGAGGTGCTGCATGTTCCCAGAAGGCACCATCCAGGGGTGACGTAAACGGTCGCAGGAAGGTCCGGGACCACCTCCGTGTGCGAGACAGGGAACGATGCAAGACACATCAGAGGAGATGTGCGGAGACGGCCTGCACATACCCAAAGGGTTGGCCCTGATTTTTTTATGTGTGCAGGTTCGAGGGACCGAGGCCACCATGCAGGACCACATCTGGGAGACCTCGCATGGCAGGAGCCCTGTGGTTGCCACCGTCCACCCCACCTCCTCCACTGATTGTACTGCTGGGGCTCAAAGGACGTAGCCCTTGGAGGGGGGCTCTGTAAGGGTTGACTGCACCTGGGGACTCACCTGTGCCCAATCAGGGTGCCGTTGTAAGGCGCCGGGGTTCCGCACTTTGGCAGCTCTGACAATTTTGTGAACTGTTTGATTGTGTTGAGTTTTGAGTTCTGGCAATTGCCACATGCCTGCGGGTTCGTTTGTGTTTTCCACTTTTGTTTCCCCTGTTTTCAGCCATCGCGCCTTTTTAATTTCTGTTTATTAATAAATCCTTGTTCCCATAATGTCTCGTCTCTGCGCTTATTCTCCCGTCAGCTCGCCAACCTGACATGAGGCAATATTTACTTAAAGTACACTTGACTTATACTGATAAGTGGAATTATAGTACAGTAATATGTACACTTATGCTTTAATATTAAAACTTATACTTTACTTAGCCACAAAGTACTAATAGTTACTATTACTGTACGTGTAGCATGTGGGCATGCTCATTTTTTGCACACTCTTGTTTTTTCTGTCTCTCACCCTCTCTGCCTTCTTTTGTAGGAAAACACACACACAGAGACAGACAAAAGGGTCTTCTCCCTCTATAGGTGATTAAATTGCACAACATAGATCCGTGTAGGTAAAAGTTAAGTGTATTGAAATCTTTTGTTCACTTGAGATGTTAAAAAAAGAGTAAAAAGACATCTTTTACAACAGAGAACAGACGTGTTGTAACTTGTAAAGTCGCTGTCTCCTTTGAGCAAGAACAGTCAGATGTGGGTCGATTTCTGTCTGTATGACCCTCAATATCAGATGAAATATTGAACAGCATTAAACCTGGAAAACGTCCTGTTTTCCGTAGACCATAAATGGAGTTTTGTTCCGGTGAACGCAAACTTACACATGCTTTGAGAACGCCCCTGAGGGAGGGTGCAAAAAACATTATATATAGTTGATTGGGACGCTTTCTTTCTTCATTTTGCTGGAGACAAAATAAAGCTGATTGTCTGATTCTTTTTGACAATGGACAGAGCATGCGTTACGGACGAAAATACTGAATTTTCTTTGAATCGAAGCACCGAAACGTTGACGCGTACGCTGACTTTAATTCCAACATGTTCTGAGAGAGCTTCAGCATCTGCTTTGGCTGAAGGAGGGAACTCTCCTTTTGCGAGCACGGTTTTGTTTATCTCAGAAAAGACCTACTCTACACACCAAGAAAATCGAAAGATTAAAAGATCTACCCAACTGGTAGACGTGGAACGTGGATGTGTGTTGGATGTGGAACGTAGGAATGATATTGCAGGTAGATTTAAACGTCTGCTCCTGTGCTCTTTTGAAAACGTGTTGGACAAGTGCACAAACGCGGTAATCGACATGGCATTGGGCCGATACAATAACTGGCTTTCTTGGTGGAATCTGCTGAAAACTTACTGCCCCTGAGCTAGGGGTAGTGGTGGCCTACTGGTTAAGGACGCGGTCACGTAATCGGAAGGTTGCCAGTTTGAATCGCGATCCACTCTTAAAATCTCAATAAATGCATCAAATGAATTGTACCTGTTTCTTATATTTTTTGAATCTTATACTCTGTTGTGCAAGTAAATTACACAACATGGATCCGTGCAGGTAAAAAGTTCCGTGTATTGAAATGTACTGTTCACCTCAAAGGTAAAAAAGATTAAAAAGACTTTCTTTCTACAGGAGAAATATCTACCACTCCTACAAATGCATACAACTAGAATCAGGTCTGCATCATGTCAAAGAGTGTTTGAAGATTTTAATTGTTTACTTTATTATGTCACATCTATTCATTTTCTTTTTGAATTAATTATTTGATTCAGTCTGGTTAACTGAATCAAACAGAGTCAAACTGAATCTCAGAGTCCCGTGGTCCTGGTTTTCTGGTGTCATACGGACAGAAACCTCTTTCTCAGGTAATGGGTGTGGACGTGTCTGAGGGTTCTTGCTCAGGGGAGACAGATATTTCATGCTTCATCTGTTCTGTGTTGTAGAGGACATCTTTTTTACTCCTTTTAACTCTGAAAGACATCAGTAGAGAATCAGGGTTGGGGATTGGAGTTTTTTTTTTTTTTTATGAACACCATGATGTTCAGAGTCCGATCTAACACTTTGCAGCAACCACAAAGCCTTGTAGATGAGGACGACAGCTGAAACTCCAGCACCAGTCACCCAGACAGAGTGGCTCTGGAGAATTTCATTGGATGAACCGTTCTCTCTGCATTACATGTGGCGTGATGTTGCCACGCCTCCCAAGTTAGACAGACATTTTGCCGATGTCACAAGATGGCTGGCGTGAGGGGGTTTGGTTGCTGACCTAATGTTGACGCCTCTGCCGCACTGCATTATGGGACAAATGCTGCTCCCAGGACCCCAGGCCCTGCAAACATGCCTCAACACAGAACCACGTTGTTTTCTATGTCTCATTTGGAGTCTTATTTGTTCTGAAATTCTTTCACACAATTAGTTAAATCGTTCTGTGCAATGTGTGGTGAATTAATATTGAAAAAAAAAACCTCAAAACACAAGAAACTGTAGATTTTATTGATGTTTGAGTGATAAAACATCCCAGAAAATCACACACATTTGGAGTGAGGAATATAGAACAATATATTAAAGTCAGTCACTTTCCTATGAGCTCCGTCCGTATGCGCACACACACACACACTTATTTCTCTAAAAACACTTCCAATGGATAACAGTATTACAATGCACATCATCTGATTGGTCAGTTCAACACTAATAAATATATATTTATATTTCTTAAGAATCAAACAAAAGCACAATCTTCTTATGGTTTGGCAACATTACCACACATTTTAGAAGCTTCAAGTCCATTAATTGTGCTAAAATACATTCGCTCGGAACACAGGAGTCATTTTGTCCAAAATCACGGTGCAAGTTACTATGTGTGTGTGAGTGTAAAATAGACTTTAAAAATGAAAATGTTGAGGCCATGCGGGTGCACTGGAGTAAACAGGCTTTAAAAGGCACAACCTGTGGCTGACGCTCAGGACAGACACTTTGTGTGGGAATGAAAATGTAGTGTTTTCCAGAGTGGAATAAAAATCACAGTGCGAGGAACCAGTCTGTGTTTGAAGACTCCTCTCTGAAGAGCCCCTCTCGAGGACGTTCTGCACCCTTTTTACCATGGTGTGTGGGTGGAGATCCGGGCAGAGGTGTGGATGTCCAGCTGAAGGGTTGTAGTAAAGATCTACAGCAGACTGTACATTTAATACCCATACACACACGCACGCACGCCACCACACATCTGTCTGATCTGAGATACAGAGAGTGCAGAACCAAACCCCACCCAAACCAGACGAGCAGTTATTCTGCTTGTTTCTTGGGTTAGAAGGTACGTAAGACAACTCAAGTCAGATTTCAGGTTGGTGAAATATTGCACAAGGCTCAGAAACTTTACCCGCTGCTACCTACTAACTTGGTCAGACTCTTTCAAAAGGTAATTGTGTACTTACTCGCACCCTAGAAGAATATCACATCTATTGATATTCTTGTATTAATAATTGAAAGGCTAATTTTGCCTTTGATTCCGTCAGCATCTAACAACACACACACACACACACACACACACACACATGAACCCTGTCATCAGTATGGGATCTGGTTCTGGTAGTACTGGATCATGTCGTAGGTCTTACTCCTGAGAATCAGAGGGAGATTTGGGTCACATTTAATAATAGTCCATCAATTGTCATTGATGTCATAATCAAAAAAAAAAAAAAAAAAAAAGAGGAACATACAGAACATCACACAGTTTATTGAATATATAACTGGATAATCATGCTAATAGTTATGTAATACTGGGTACCAAGCGAATGGGATGAAAATACAAATATAAATCTGAAAAAACTTTGTCATCTTTAATTTTCAATGCAGACAATAAAACATAATATTGGTAATTGTTTTAATTAATCTTTTTTTTTACTTGCATCAGATGCTCGCTTTAAAAACTAGCGACGACGGTTGTGTATATGAAAGTTTTTGTGTGTGTGTGTCTGACCTGCTACTCAGGAAGCAGTTCTGGATGACTTTGATGATGAACGCTGCTGCTTCTTTGTCACTTGCATTGGGGTTAAAGCGCTGCCTGCAACACACACACACACACAACAAATAATCATGATCTCACACACATACCACTTCATGAGGATTATACGTGGCTTTATACTTTCCCTTCTGATCCCTATTGTCTTGTTAGTAGGTGAAGTCATGTGACTCACTTCAGATGCCTGATTGTCTGACCACGGAAACAAGGCAGCCCAGTGTCCAGCATCAGCGTTACCAAGGAGACCACAGCATCCATGTATGGCCTACAGCAGAAAAAAATACTGAGACACTTCTTCTAAAAAATATTAGCAAAATTAGCGCATGACGTTATAATTACCGGACAGCCAGGTATCCACGGACGCACATCTCCATAAACCACTTGAAGGGCGTGGCCTCCATCTTTCCTCCCATAATCATGACCATTTCATCAGTCAGCTTGATATCTGGCTCCCAACCCAGATTACCACCTGGAGAGCTATCGAACATGAAGCCAAAGTCTGAAGACACACACATACACATACACACACACACACACACACACACACACACACACACACACACATTACCAATAATGTCTTTTTAAAAAGGTACTGCAGCAAAGGCCTACAGCTCAGAACATGTGCACACACACACACACACACACACACATTACCAATAATGTCTTTTTAAAAAGGTACTGCAGCAAAGGCCTACAGCTCAGAACATGTGCAGCTGTGTGTTTACCGATGTGTATGAGGTGTCCCTGGCTGTCCAGCATGATGTTGCCGTTGTGTCGATCTTTAATCTGCAGCAGGAACAGCAGGAGGCTGTAGGCAGCCATGCTGCGAATGAAGTTGTACCGTGCCTGGGAAACATGCACGTTCGTGAAAAACAGAGGGAGTTCTCTTACAAAATTAATAAAAAAAAAACTGATCAAACATAAATGATACTAAAGTTACACCAGAGACGATTTACAAGAGAGTCAGACCTTCTGAAAGGCCAGCGTAGACTCATCCCCATACTGGTTGCGGAAGTAGTCGTACATCCCGAAGTCCGTCTGCCGTCCCAACTGGTCACGAGACTTACAATCTGGGATGCATTCAATGACTCCACACTGGATAACACAATAGAACATAATTAAAAAAAAAAAAAAAAAGACCATCTATTCATTCCTATCTTTGCCAGTTGATTTCATTGTTGCAAAATACATTTCTTTAAACCGATATATGACATTATACAGAGTGAACATTACTTTTTCAATTTCAGAAATAGCCTCAAAACTGCATCTGCATGTTCAGTGTTATGTAATTTATTAAATACTTCTGATTATTTTATGAGGATTTTGCAGTTAGAATTTTGCATATCATTTGATATGATAATGGTTCTCATACCTTGACATGATATAATCATATTATTTCCAATTAATAACGTCAACTGAGGCGTTTGTTATCCGTTGCAGCTGATGTGTGGCCAAATGGCTCCGTTCCTCCACAGGCCGAGCTCTGAGACTTACCCCAGGAGCAGTGGCAACCACTCGGTAGGGGAAGACAAACAGGTCCAGTCCCACCAGCTGGAAGATGTTCTTAAAGAGACCAATGATCTGAAGGGCCAACATGTCCTACAGAGCAGGAACAATGACACGGACAGCCACACATTTAGAAAGCAGATCAAGATTATTAATGGTTTTACTTTTAAAATGTGAAAAATTGACACAATAAGAATATAAGAAGTGGCTACCTGTCTGCAGTCATCTCCAACTTTAAAGATGGCCGCCTGCCAGCAGATCTTCTGGGCTTCCTCCTGCCCGCGGTCTTCATCCAGAGAGTCGGACCTGCACAGCAGCCCTGCAAACGAGAGCTTGCAGTTCAAAACCATCAGCAGCACACGGAAGCAGCGATTGCAGCCAGTACATCTACACGATATGCACCTTCTTTCTCCAGCTCACTGACTTTGCAGCGCTTCACTTTGAACTTTGCCAGGTAAGGAGCTTTAGCTGCACTAAGGGAGCAAAAACAGACACCAATATAAAAATGGTGATGGTGAAGCAACAGAGCCACAGCCACATCCACGTTTTGGCCCTCACACAAATACCAGGTCTGCTAAGGGGTGTAGATACTTTCTTATGTGGATGGTGGGTCCACTTTACCTCTGCATCGGTGTTCCGGATTTGTAGTCAATGTCTAAGACAATTGCCTCTGGGTTACTGGGCAGATAACAGCCTGAGTAGAAACAGACAGGAAGACAGACAGGAAGCATCAAGTTTAGTTCTTCTGGGTTCACGGCGTCCCCTCAATATAATATTATGAAGTAACGTTTTGAGATTTAAAAAGTATATCATCATATACAAAATAAAAATAGATACGTGTTAGGACCATGTAATAGACTTTTAAAAATATGAGCATGGTTGTGAGGTCAGATTAACTGTTTAATTTATATAAAAAGATTTTACACTCCTGTAGCGTCTTCCTGAGGGCCATGGTGTGAACTGGGAGTGTTGAGGGTGTGTAATGTATTTAATTATACTGTAGGCCCTCTTGATGACTTTGTAGAACCAGTAATCAGAAGGTCGTCCTACCAGGCTGCACTTTGATGTCAGACAGAGCTCGGAGACACGCCCTTTTTCTCTCTTCACCTTTAGGTATGGGTCTGGGAAAAGAAAAGAAAATATGGGATTTGTGCAGCAATGCAATTTTCCCCCCATATAAAATACAGATTAGAGTATTAAACACGGTGCTCGGGTGTTTGTACTTTATGATGGCCGAGACGTTGGTGATTTTGTTGAAAAAGTCAAACTCGCGCTGGTAGAAGTCCTTAGCCGGGCCAGAGAGGGAGCCAATGATCTCCTCCACTAGCTGCTCCAACAGCTCTCCAATATCAGCTACACACACACACACACACACACACACACACACACACACATTAATTTAATCGCAATTGTTTATTTGCAAAATGTGTGATTAATTTGTTTAAACTGACTGACAGCCACAATTTTAATGTGTAAAATATTTCGAATAAATTGCAAATGTCAGATGGGATCCCACGGGAATGGGGTGATGTTATCCGCTCACGGTCTTTCTGGTGACCCTCCTCGTCCAAAAACGTGTTGGTCTTCATGTTCCAGATGAACTGGTGAGCCAGGAGCTGGGACTTCTGCGCTGCCCACAGTATGTACTCTCTCACATAACCCATCTGCACACAGTCATCAGGTCGCATTTATTCTACTAAAGGCTTTGGCTTTGTACACAATCTACCAAATTTTAACATTAAAACATTGACAAATCACGAAACAGTGAATGAATAAAATGGTTCTGGAATGAAATACCTTATCATAGCGGAGAGCCTGGACAATCTGAGGGATGTAGAACAAAATGGCATCCTGGTAAAAGGAGGAGAAAAGAGCATTTACAATCAGTTCTTATCCTCAAGGGTTAATTTCCTCTGAATA
Organism: Denticeps clupeoides; assembly: GCF_900700375.1. Taxonomy (NCBI): domain Eukaryota; kingdom Metazoa; phylum Chordata; class Actinopteri; order Clupeiformes; family Denticipitidae; genus Denticeps; species Denticeps clupeoides. Next base: position 21,303,723 of record NC_041717.1, read on the forward strand.
GTTCATACAGTTCTGATAATTTTAAAAAATTAACTCATGTTCGAACACATAATTAGGGTATAATCATTCATTTTCAGGAGATACTACTGTTCACGAGGTTGGTCGTAAGACATCTCCTTGTTTTCTGAAGAAAAATTTCTCTTCTTATTGAAATAACATATTTTAGAAGCTTAAAGTAGAAAAAAAAAAGAGCTTCTTCAGCCCAGATGAACATTACAAACACCCATTATTGGTTCATTAGTCTCTTCTTCTACATACGGAAAACAAGGACATTTTTCAATCTATTGAACAGTAGTATATGAGGTAGAGTTGTGAGAAAAAGTGTTAAAAATAATTTTGTAATCAACCTTTGACATTTTACGACCAGTCTTGCATGTGCATACGCTGTAGATTTAATATTTTTCCGAAGGACGGCAGCATCCGTGCAGATGAAAAGCGTGACGGCCGAGGGTTGGGAAAATGATTTGTCAGTGTATGCACTCGTCTTCTGCAGGAAGTCTCGTTTATGACAGCACTTCAAAACTAATTCAGCTGATTTGAGTGTGAATTGAGTGGTTTTGAGGGCTCTTTACAATAGAGCAACTCTCCAGTAGCCTGTCGGCACTCGGGTTCCAGTAATGGATCCTTTATTAGCCAAATCATTTGAAGGGTTCTCACAACTGTATATGCTGAAGGTCGGGAATAAAGGTCCGCTGCGTCTGCATGTTACTGATCAGGTCCAATAAATTAACTTGGTAAGTCTGAAAGTCAGCTTCTTCTTTATCGAAACGAAAAAGGTCTTAAATTTTACTGAAAATAAACTTCTGACTGTTAACATGTAAACTCAGCATCAATCTTCAGTCCAGAGAATCCATCACTGTTGAGTATCACCCAGCCAAGAGAACGTTCCGGATTAATCATGTGTGTTTGTTGTCAGGGTGATAAAGACCAGTGACTAGACGGTCCACTACAAACACCTTCGTGTCAAAACCTTATTTCAAGATCCCTGCACACATCAGGAATGGCCTTGAAATAAGTTTCCCAGCGCACCTTGATGAAGACAAACCTCGCAGCCAGACAGACAGAAAGCAGCTGTTCTGGACACACAGACACAAATTAGTAAAGATATGATGGCGTGAAGGTTATGGGTCGTGTATGACGTGTGTAAAAATTCAGCCATAACAAACGGGGGGCATCTCTTTTACATGCCAACTGTCGCAATTCTGTCGGCTGAACTGGAACAGGTCAGATGACGTACAGTCACTATGCAAGACAGCAACAGCAGCGGTTTTATCTATCTATCTACTTATTTATTTATTTACCTAAAATCACGACTGGCCCAAACAAGGGCCAGCCGAATTATTAAAATAATTCAGCTTTTTTACGCAACAAATAAATCAACATCTTAAAAAGAATGAGTAAAAACTGAATGCATGTCAGCACAGGGGAGCTGTATTAAGCTATAAACAGGAAGAGTCAGGAAATAAAGTTGAAACCCGCCACTGTCAGCAGAACCAACCCCGATCTCTCTCTCTGTGTGAGTGTATAATAATGAATCGTGTTGTGTGCCGGTACCGGTGGGAAGGAGCGCAGAACTCTGACGGCGTACTGGGCGGTGAGGGGGTGGGGAGGGTACATGCTGGAGAAGTACGACAGTCCCGTTGGCGGGTCGGCTGGTGCCCAGCACAGTATGTGGCTCAGCTCCGGCGAATCGGCGTCAATAGTGTGCCACGTCACAAGGAACTGCGGGTAAGCACAGAAACAAGCACATAAGAAGTCTTTCATCCAAACTTTTCTTCGAACTTACATACAGGATAACAAAAGGATTTCAAGTGACTGTGAGAAGACTGCTCCCACTCTAAGGCCCACAGGAATTGCAACGTGAAGCACAGCAAACGCCACGTTCGGTCTGAGAGTACCCTCATTTTTTTAAGGCTGAGGTGAGTCGAGTTGACTCGGTGTTCATGTCCACTCAATGACTGATCGCCGTATCTTCAGTGCTGGTTTAATATTGTGAGACTCACCTAGGGTGTCCCCTGATGAGTTATGTGACACTAGTACGTCAGTGTTTTCATAAAAAAGCCGCTCTGCCACACGGAAAAGAGAAATTCACTCTGGAAACTGATTTGAAAAATAATCGTTCTGGGTCCCCAGAAACGCTGTCTCCGTGTGGATTGGACAGAAATTTTACAGGCTCAGAAAAAAAAAAAAAAAGTTTGTGTGGACGGAACTGACTGCATGACCTGTCCAAAAAGCAGAATTTCCATCACCTCCCGCATAAAGAAATATCCAATATAATGTTTGGGTGCTGAGCAGAAAAGGCCATTTAAATGGGGTTATAGAATTTAAAACTGCATTCACACCATTGCTGTTGAATGTCGGCAGCTTGGTGTGTTGAATGGAACAAACCAAAACCACAACTCCATCTTTCACATCCTCTACATGCATATTTCATCGCCTGGACTGAGCCAATCCTAAAATTCTTCATTTTTTACATTACATTAAACACACTTCGTACAGTATATTAAAACTGACACTTGCCTGGCTTGTTTGGTAAGTTAGCAAGTGTAAAGATGGCACAGACTTTTGCGTTCTAGAATGTTGGACATTTTTAGAGCGGGAGCGCAAAATCCCTCACTGGAAACGAAGACGCTTAAATAGAGGTTTTTGCCACTGCACTTTATGCTATTAACAAAATTCCCCGATAATTTCCTGACTTGGCACCCAAATGATCAAATTTCTGTCTGGAAATTCCCTGACCCATGGGAACGCTGCCCTAGGTTCCAGGCTTCTGCTGGCTTGCGTACAAACCAATCAAAATGCATCAAATGAAAGCAATGCTTAATTATTAATTATTACATGCATATTCAATTATGACAGCACCAAACACATCGCAGCATCCGATTGCCAGTAGATTACTGAATACTGAAACTAAACCAAATTAAAATAGTTTGTGGTTTAAAGCTTGGTTCATGGTGCCCGTCTTAATATATAAAACTCACAAAATTACTTTTGTTGCAAACCATCTCCAGTATCCACACAGCGTTCCATTTCCGTGCATATTCGTATGTGCATCTACTCCCACAAGGAGAACGGCCGATGGGACGCGTACCTTGACTGCCTCAGGAAGGTCACGGACCGCCCCGGGGTCTAGCCTCACCAGACGGGTCACTTCAGCTGCAATCGCCTCAGTGTTCTTAAACCTGCATCGGGGCGGAAGCATGTCACTTCCCAAACCGTAGCAGGAAGAACTTTATTCAGGCTCCTGCAATTCCGAAAACCTCTCGAGCAGATTTCACTCCGTATATTCCGCACCTGGCGGGCAGCTGCAGGGCGAGGTATGGCGCGATGCTCCACGCCAGGTTGACGTGGTCCTTCCACTGCTTCTCACTCAGGCTGATGTACTTGGACCTCCAGTTGGCGATGCTGGTCTCCACCGACTGCTCTGCAGCGATCAGCAGCTCCTGAGAGGACAGCGGGTTGTACCAGATGGTCAAGCGCTCGATTTCGCTCGCCTAGAGAGACCAATGAGAACACCTCAGGATCATGTAATAAGACTGTTATCAATGTTAACAGTAAGATATTAGATGTGTGAATAATAGACGTGTTTGTTAGGTTAAATACATTATAAATTGCTCACACTCTTAAACAACACAACAGAAAAAGAGAAAGAGAAGAGCACATCATATAGAATAACAGTTCAAAAGTTTCCTACCATGAGGGCCAGCAGCAACGTTCGGCGCTTCATGTAGTATTTATGAAGCTGAGAACCTCTGTTGCTCTTCTTGGACAGACCTGAGTCACAACACACAAAAACGCATTATCGTCTCTTTATGAAAAGTCCATGAGCGTTAAGAGTGGTCCTGGTTTCCATCATCGTCCCTCCTCAAATGAAAGAACACTGGAACTTGAAGCATAAATTATTCTTATTTCCCAGTGTACATTTCATTACCTCCATTTTGCAAGATGGGATAAAAGAACTTTGACACAGATACATTCATATCTATAAATGTTATTTTATTTGTCTTCAAAATGTTCTACTTTGATTTGTACCAGAATAGTGAAACTCTCCCATTTTTCCGGGAGATTAAATAGACAGAAGGAATTAAGATTTTCAGACCAGTAAAATTCTGTAAAATAATGCTTGCTGGGACTGTGCGGCATTACCGGACTTTTTGGACAAGGTGGACAGGCCGCTGGACAGCGGGTACGTGTTGATCCAGCCCTGCGTGGCCGGCTGTCTGGAGGTCGCGTCGAGGCCGCTGCGGGATTCGGCCACCGCCATGACAGACAGGCTGTTGACCGACACGTCCTGAGGGTCTGCAAACGCACACCGCCGTAGTTACGACGATCGCTGCCATGGTCCATTACACTCTTTTTTTACTCTCTTACGCCCTCACCTGGTGGGACAAGCTGATTGGCCGTCAGATATTTCTTATCGGACAGCAGGCTGGCGTAGAATTTGATCAGGGTGCTGATGTCTTCACGCAGCCGTTTCTCTGGCTGTGAGGGACACTTCGGCGAGGCGCTAGAAGGACGAAGGCGAGGTGTGTTAACTTCCATCCGAAACTGAATTCAACCTGATTTTCAGTTTACAAAATCCGCTATTTTAGGTAATTAATTAGATGCATAACACTGTCTGAAAATCGTATTTATTCCAATTAAAAAAAGAAATAAATAAAATTTTTGTGAAAGTCTGATGGATGGGTGGGGTGTCTATCTGTGTCTGAGTACCTGAAGTAATCGAACGCCGTGGAGTAGATTTTCTCTCTCAGGACGTTACGTATGGTGGAATTGGTCACCACATCAGCGTGAAGGAGGGTGAGGCCAAGGGTCAGAAGTCTGTCAACACATAGTGATTTCAGATCAGGTTTCGAGATGCGCGTGTGGGGAAAAGCTCTTCCTGTCGGCGTACCGGAAACGTGGCCCGATGGCGGCAACGTGGCGGTTCAGGCTGCTCTTGGGCCCACCGACACTAAGACACAGCGCCCGCTGGAGGATGCTAATAAATATCTCCACCTGGTCGGAACTGCAGTATTTGGCAATTTCAAACCTTTGAACAAGAAACTACACAGACAAAACAGATCATATGAATAATCTGGAGTAATATTGGGAATATGGAGAAATTTCTGGATATGTATGAATTTGTGGGTAAACTCACCTGTATCCAAAGGCAGTGTGGGGTGACATTAGGGGGTCGGGGGACAGGCTGGCTTTCTTCTGAGGCAGCGAGAGGGTCTGCCTCAAACTCGGCTTCTGAAAACAAGCCCATCTTCAGCTCCACAGTCATTTGCCAGGCTCCCGCCATCTCACGCATGAACTAGAAAACACACGCACACATTTAAAAAAAAACAACATTTTAATATCAGCCATTCCATCTTACCAAGGCTTCCACAGCGAACATTATATTTTTCCTCAGAACTGGCAAAATTCTAATCATTCTAGTTGATCACCAAAGATGAGGCAAGTGTATCTTACAACAATGCATTGTGGGTAACATCCACGATGAAAAAGTGAAAGTGAAGTGATTGTCATTGTGATACACAGCAGCGCAGCACACGGTGCACACAGTGAAATTTGTGGGCACCATGACAGGCGCCCGGGAAGCAGTGTGTGGGGACGGTGCTTTTGCTCAGTGGCACCTTGGCGGATTGGGATTCGAACCGGCAACCTTCTGATTACGTGGCCACTTCCTAAACCGCTAGGCCACCACTGCCCCTCAGCAGTTTCCATATCCACAAGAAGTCACTTATTTACAGGGACGCTGAATTAGAAGGATCTATAATAAATACTTGACGGGTCGTACAGATAAATATATTTAATGGGTCCAGTGCATCACATTACCGGCACTTCAATTCCGTTGCGAGCCGCCAGGAACCACTCCCAGCAGGCAATGGCAGTTTCCATCCCATGCTCTGTGAACATCTTCAGAGGAGCCCAGCACAGCTGATGCAGGAGCTGAGGGTCACAGTCTAGGCACACAGAGATTTTGGTTACTTTTAAGACTTCTAAATTAATCTCTAAAATAATCTATGCTAAATGATGTCTGATTCATAAATTTCCTGTCCCTATGTCAAACATTTTGTGTCCCTATTTACTAATCCCATCCTCAACCTCACAATTGATAATGTCTTCTCATTCTCTAGTGTGTTCACTCATTCTTTCATACTGTTACATGCGATAGTAATAATAATAGTATTATTACAACATTTATTTCTCACTGTGCGTGGGTGTGTGTAGGTGTGTCACCTTTGGCACTGATGAGCAGGGCGGTCATTTTGAACATGCTTTGTGTGAAGGCCTCGGAGTCTTTGTTCTCCAGAACTTCAGTCACCTGCTTCACCATCAGGCGGCTGAGGTCTGATTCACTGTTGGTCAACTGAGCAAACTGCAGCATGCCTGCAACCTGACACACACACACACACACACACACACATACAGAAAACACTGTGAGAAAACCACACACACACACACACACAGCGTGACTCTGCTGTCTGTACCTCTCCGGCATAGCGGTTGCGCAGGTTCAGAGAGGCCATGAAGTTGGAGTAGTCCTTCTTCACACAGGAGGGTCTGTCGGTCAACTGGGTGCTCTGGGAGAAACGCAGCGCAATGGACACCCACACGTTACACACGTACTATCCCAGATTACTGAAGAGCTAAACTAGGAAGGCAGTAACTTGATGATGAACAACGAATCACGAGGATAACATACATGTAGCTAACATTCAAATAAACACCACATTCAAATTCCTATTACAAAAAAAAGGTTCATTTAAGCCACGTGACTGACTTGACCTGCTGTGGAGTTTCTGAAGTCACCCAAATGGAGATTTTACCAGTAATCGCTGTCTAATTGCTGTACAGCATGTGTTTTTTTCATACATTTTTATTTTAAATAACTCAAGTGGTGAAATGGCCAGTGACAAAAAGTGTTTGGTTCCCAGTCTTGATGCCTATGTTGACAGATGAGGGAGAAGAGCGAGCTGATTACAGACCAACCTGAGGGAAAGCAGCCTGGGCGAGGTGTGCGGAGCACAAGACAGATGGACAGCCAGTAACCAAGGCAACCAGATACCCAGCCAGCAGGGCAGGGACACAGAAAGCCAGGCAAGCATGTGCATGACCATCCAGGTAAGACACAGGCACACAGGTAAGCATGACATGAAGCCGCGGATGAGGTGGGATGTTTGGTGAGTCCAGTATGAAAAGACAGCACAAATGAAGGCAGTGGCAAAATGGCGACACGTATCCACACTGACACACACAGACTACAAACGTTATAAAAAAAAAACAAAAAAAATCATGCATGAGCTCAACCCAAGAGCAACAACTACGACAGTACAATGTGACGATTAGACAACGTTAGTTAATAAGTATCTCCAAAAGTCTATTACAGTGTGTTCTTGCAAAGGGGAATCACTCATAATAATCATATTACTCATAGTTACAAAAATAAATACTATTTTCAGCTATCAGAAACAGGACTCTTTTCTAAACATAATATTTCTGGTGTCTGAATTAGAATCTGGGAAGTATACTAATCATCATCCATTACTTTCGTAATGAAACACTGAGAGTCGTAACCAAACACTGAACCAATTTATCGATATTGTGCTTATATGTCACTAATGGGGCAGTACATGAACACAGGCCGTATTATATAATAATATCTAGTGTTTGACATAATATGCTGAATATGTTGAAACGTCTAAAGCACACTGCAACAGACCAAAGAAGCATCAGGTATTCTTTTTTCTCGTTATTTTAATGTTTCATTCTAACTCTACTTCTTCTAGATGAAGACACGAGTCTGTATTATAGGGTATATGGCAGATTTGTCCAATTAAACATCACTACCTGCTGCATGTCAGTAAAAGGACGTTACGGACACATTTCCAATTTCTGTAATCAAACATTGTAAACAAGTTAGGAATTTATAAGCTTAAAAGGTTTAAATTGGCTTTTCTTAAAATTAGTTTCCTCTTTTAATCCATTTTATGATCTGATTTATACTTCAGTGCCGTCAGACTGCATCCTCACTCTTACCTTAATCTGCAGTCCAATGACGTCTGCAATGATCTAATGACAGTACAACGATAAGTGTGTTTTGAAAGAGAGCCTTACAGCCCGACCACAAGACAAAAGGGGGTGGAATTCCACATTTTTGAAAATAGAATTTCAGCAAATTTCTGAAAACTTTAATCTGTGGTCACAAATATTTAGTATTTTTTTTTTTTTTGTGAAACTCAATGTTGTGTGGACGTGGCCTGGCTGGTCGGGTGTGTTCGAGTGTTGTGCTCCTCACCCCCAGTGTTGTGCTCTGCCGGTTGTACCCGGCGAAGTTGAGGATGCTCTCAGTGGCCATGGCCAGTCCAGTGTGCTGAGACAAACCTGACACCCAGTTCTCATGTTTATTCAGATATTCCTGCGAAAAACCAGGGGAGGTGAGGAGGAATGACCTTCCCAAAAAAGGGTCAGAACCACATCTAGTCTAGAACAGTATTTATAAAAACTCACCTGTAGGTGAGACTTGGTGACCGATGAAGCCCATTTCATCGCCTCCTTTAAAATCTCACCACATCGGGCAGCAAAGTCCTTTACTATACTCTACAAAAAACGTCAGTAGTCAACTGTATAGTAAACTTATAAGAAAATTGCCGTAGATATTCTTGTGTGCACAAAAAAAAAAAATCACGATTGAATGATTGTACACTTACTTCTCTGGCCTCGTAGGTGTCTGGTACAGTGACGCGGTAAGGCGTGTCAGGTATGTCATAATATGGCTGGTCCTTATGGATGTCCTGAGCACAGGAAAAGGATTGTTGTTGTTGTTTTGTTTTTTTTAATTCAGAATTTTGTATTAGGTTACTTATTAGTATCTTTATTTGAAGTGTTTTATGATATTTATATCTGTTATTATATGATATTTTAGTGGTTAATCCTTTAATATAATAAACAGTATAATATCTTGCCATTTGTAAGTATTGGTATAATATAAAACAAGAAACGTTAATTAATTATTAATTTTTTAAATTTTTTATTTTTTTACGTAAAATGTGTGATATTTTAACAGTGTAAATTAAAGTTGGGGAAAAAAAAAAGTCATCATCTATATCAGCACCAGCTGGTGACGCTCACGCATCGACTGAACTCACAGCGCTGAGAGACAGAGAGAGAGTCTGGAGAATGTCGAGCATAGTCTTCAGCACCCGGCCGCTCCACAGCAGGTGTGGGAAGCTGGAGAAAGACACCAACAGTTCCAGGCCGTGATGCTTCTGCTGCTAGACACAGTTCATCAGACGCCCAACTAGCCCACTCATCAAGGACAACAGCAATGAAAGGTGCGGGGGGAGCGACCACAACGCTAAAGATGCCGAACATAAACTGCAACGACAGCAGCATATAAGGAATTAACTACTCACGTTTCAGCCAATCCAGAAAGGTACTTGTCTGCGACTCTGCGGATCCTTTTGTGGGTGTGGTTAAAGTTGACCAATAGGAACTGCGCATGCCTTTCCAATTCCTCTTCATGCTCTTTTGTCTTTGGCTGGTAAATGAAAAATAATGTTTATTCACCTTTTAAAATACCTTTTACTATTATTCAGTGTAGCATTAATAAATTTTTACTTAAATTATACAAATGAACACCATTGAAAGGGTTATTAGTATTAAAAGAACTTTAATAGTTTTGGCTACTTGGAACAGATGGGAACCTGGCGAATGATTCTTTTTCAACTGGAGATTTAAAGAGGTTAAAGTAGATTTAAAGTAGATTAAGCCCACCCTCAACCTCACAATCATTAATGTCTTCTCATAAAGTAGCTGTTCTTATTCAGATTCCCCATACGTGAAGGATTCCATTATCAGTGTACTAATGTTCGGGGGCAAGTGAATTGTTTACCTTGTCGGCCATCATTTGCAGGAACACATCAAAGACCTTATCACCGACACTGATCACACACTGCATCATCCCTGCATATGGGGGGAAAAAAATATCGCTTTTACCTATCTAATAAAAAAAGGCACTGGGGGATAGTATAAGTTAGAATACAAGCACCAATGATGAGCGGTGGTAGCAGCCTAGTGGCCTATGAACCAGACAACCACAAAGTCCCAGGTTCAAACCCTACTTGCTACCCTTGTGTCACTGAACAAGTCACTTAACCCTGAGTGTCTGAGTGTGCAATTGTGGGCTAAATAAGAAGTAAATGTTGTTGTTGTGGTGGTGGTTGATCTATTTGATTGTTGTAAATGTGAGGGATGAAGTTTATTCATGCAGCTGTGCCGGTTTCTCAGTGTGTGTGACCACACCCTGTTACTTCACAGAGGTGAACGGCCTCACCTGACTTATCCTTCTGAATGGCTTTATCCTCAAAATAGCGAAACATCAACTGGAAACGGTCTGGATTGTTGGAGTGCAGCATCCTGGAAGGACATGATGAAAAGAAGAAAAAAGGGCCGAATAATGAACAGTTGACCATGAAATAAGACAGGTGGAGGGAGAAAGAGTGAGAGACGGGTAAAACAATAAAAATAAGGACAAAGGGGAGCACGGACCTCATGTACTCCAGCCGGTAGACTGATAGCAGGTAAGTCGACATTGCAAAGTCCAGCTTGTTGATGAGGGCGGCTGCCTCGGGGTTGGGGTCTAGCAGATTAATTATGGTGCTACGCAGGTCACTCAGCTCCGCCTACCAAGGAACATGGAAGGAGTCAACGAACACATGAGCTTTGACAGTTATTCAAATCACACCGGTCATCTTGCACCACTTGAGAACTAGAACTATGTAAGAGAGACACAAAATCTACAGAGACTGAATCACCGGTGTGACCGTGTCATTCTTCAGCGCGGAGTTGTACTGCAGCTCAGAACGCAGTGGCTCTCCGCTTGGGAACGTCAGCAGAGGGGACTTAGTGGCAATCTGACAGACCCCTTCATACCATTCCTCAGGCCACAGCCCTGACACACACACACAGAACAATATAAGAACATTATTAAAATCACACACACACAAAAGACATCAAATAATTGGCTTTATGGAGTTTTACTGGAATTTGACTCAAATCACACATTCTAAAAATTTACCAGATCCTTCCACCGCAAAGCCCATGACTACAGAGTAGAGCCAAAAATCTCTGAAGAGCTTCTGAAGTCGTGGTTTTGCCTCTTTTATGGGCGACAGTCGACGTGTCAGCTGTAGAGACCAAAAAAAAAAAAAAAAAAAAAATCACTGCAAATGTGATTTTATTTAATTTTTTTTAAATTAATTTTTGCACAGAGGGGCTCAATAACCAATGTGTAGGTAAATTAAAGACAGCAGCAGACATTTAACAAAATAAAAGTCTGGGACCATCTGAACATGTGTAAGAGTTCATCTAGAGAGGAGGGCTGTTTGATCAGGCCAGTGTTTGATCAGGGAAGACTACACCAAAGTCCAGTCGGTAGCAGTGCTCACAAACAAACAGGACTCATTCCCTCCCAACCGAGACAGGACAGACTCAGGTACGGTATAACCAAAAAAACCTCACATGCTCATTACTTAAAAATGGAGAGATAGCCTTACTTACTAATGATTTTGTAAATTTTGCTTTAAGGGATCATAGTTCCTTACAGTACAATTGAAACCATATAGTAAAATATTAACAATAATAAACTATTATTATTATTGTTGTTATTATTACAATAAAGCTTTAATGATGGAAAAAAAGGATGAAGAGGGGCTGTTCAGCTTGGTTTAGTAAGATTGGACTCAGCAGATCATATAATAATTTGCTCATATTACTGAAAGTGTACTGAAAATATATATAATACTGAAAATTGAAATGGAGAGAACAGAATGAAGTTAACAAAAAACATCTCTAATTCATCCATGCTCTTCTCCAGGATGTGGCACCTCATTCTGGCAGCCTGTTTCCTACTGGTCAGGCCAGGTCATGCTGGAATCAAAGACCTTGGATCCCACTTCAAGATCTCAGAAGGTGCTACAGACCCCCGTGGCGCATCACCAGGCAAGGCTAAGGAGGTCGACATGGAGTCCATCCCGCTGGACTTTCACCGCGAGAACACAGTGACCAGCGACCTCCCTGTGGAGGGAGTGGAGTATGAGGACTACATTGATTTCGACAAGATCCTGGCCATGGGTGAGGATGACTACAACGAAGGTGACCAGATTGACGACATCCCGACTGCTTCCCCGAACCTGGAGCTCTACCTGGAGCCATCGGACCAAAAGCTGCGTCGAGAACGTCTGCTGCGCTTGTTCCACAGTCGGACACGCCTACAGCGCCTGAACGTGGTCAACGCCAGGTTCGGGTTCGCTCTGTACCGCAGTCTCCGTAACCACGTTAACCAGACAGACAACATCCTCCTGGCCCCAGCTAGTGTCTCCATCGCCATGGGCATGATGGCTTTGGGTGTTGGACCATCGACGCACGAGCAGCTCTACCGGACGCTGGGCTTCGCGCAGTTCATTGACGCTAGCAGCCAGTACGGCAACGACACGGTGCACAAGCTCTTCCGGAAGCTCACGCATCGCCTCTTCCGCCGAAACTTCGGCTACACGCTTCGCGCTGTCAACGACCTGTACGTCAGGAGAAACGTGCCCGTGTCTGAAGGCTTCAGTGCCAACGCAAAGGCGTACTACTTTGCCAAACCCCAATCCGTCGACTTCAGCGACCCAAGTTTCCTTACCAAGGCCAACCAGCAGATCCAGAAGTTGACCAAGGGTCTGATCAAGGATCCGCTGAAAAGCGTGGACCCAAACATGGTGCTGATGCTTCTCAACTACCTCTATTTCAAAGGTAAGGTCACACCTTCATTTAAAACACATTTCTACAAATCAAGCATCTGATCTTATGGTTCAGCCAAAATCCTAAAATGCAGGTTTCTCACCACCTTACCCAAAACAATCTTGAGGACCCAAATCAGTCTGGTTTCAAAACTGCTCACTCTACAGAGATTTATGGGTCCTTCAGCAGCATTGGACAGTCAACCACATGACCATGTGGAGGAGCTTTTGAATTAGTAGCAAGGCAGTGGATAACTTCTTATTTGGATGAACAAATCTTAACAGGTGACATGGACGGGGACCACATTTGCTCCTCTCAATCTCTCCACTGGTGTCCCTCAGGCCTCAGTACTTGGTCCTCAGCTGTTGCCCCTTAAAACAAAAACAAAAACTCTTGGTGGGGTCATATCTTCGCAGATGACACCCAACTCTTCTTCTCTTTTCCACCATCGGATGTACACAAGTCCACCAAGATTTCAGCTTGACATCAGGTCTCTCTCGCTTGTGTCTATGTCCATTTTTACAAACACAGGCTACTCAGATACTTGTCCAATCTCGTCTCCCACACCACTCCATTGCTACTTTCCCTCCACTGGCATCCTGTAGCCGATAGACATTTTCAGTCACTCTAGTTTAGGGCGTCTGCCAAATGCTGTGAATGTAAATACTGTAATATCCGTCCTCCAGGTACATGGGAGCAGAAGTTCCCGAAGGAGCTGACCCACTACCGGAACTTCCGCGTGAGCGAGAAGCAGCAGGTGCGGGTGCCCATGATGCAGAACAAGGGCAGCTACATGGCGGCGGCCGACAACGAGCTGCACTGCGACGTCCTGCAGCTGCCGTACAACGGAAACATCAGCATGCTGATTGCCCTGCCGCAAAAGCTCTCCGGCATGCGGACGCTCGAGCAGGAGATCTCCCCCACCGTCATCAACAAGTGGCTCAAGAACATGACCAACAGGTGAAACCATGGTGAACACCAAACCTCATCTAACGGCCTTCTCATAAGATGGCAAAGAGTCACAGGCCGCCCCTCAAACACAATCATTTCATAACATGAGGGCAAATACATAGACTCATGGTCAGAACTTCTAAACAGCCAACCAGCTAGTGCATCTGACGTTCTCTCCCACAGAACACGTGAGGTGGTGTTCCCGCGTTTCAAGCTGCAGCAGAACTATGACCTGATTCCTCATCTGGAGGGGATGGGTCTAACTGGGCTGTTTGAAGAGACGGGCGACTTCAGTCCAATGACCTCGGAGAAGATCGGCATTAACTGGGTATCTCCGCGCTTCTCTCAAGAGCTACTGATTAGGTAGTTCCCTGCCTCACTTCGCCATCTTCTCGTCCCTCCCTCAGTTCCAGCACCAGAGCACCATCACCGTCAACGAGGAGGGAACCGAGGCGGCCGCCCTGACCCAGGTGGGCTTCATGCCCCTGTCCACCCAGGCCCGCTTCGTGGTGGACCGTCCCTTCCTCTTCCTCATCTACGAGCACCGCACCGACTGCCTCGTCTTCATGGGCCGCGTGGCCAACCCTTTAGAAAACTAATCGCGTACTACACGACGTATATGTATGCACGTTCAGACCTTCCCGTACCCGTTACTAATGCACTGAGGCACATGCAAATGTTCCGTTCCACATAAATTACCCAAATCTTGTGAAAGTGGGTCAGAGTTGTTTGTCATTTGTTAATGTTCCATCCGTCCAGAGCAGTTGTGGGATGTTCTTACATCAGCTACAGGCTGCAGACTTTGACAAGGACCAGACTGACTACTAGAGGTCCGAAGCTTTACCGGTCTCACAATTCGATTCAATTGCGATTATCGATGCCTCAATTATCAATGAATCCCATCGGTTTCTATAGATTACTTCACGTTATGTTTGTAAATACGTCAGTGAGATCCCACGGATGTCTGAAGCAGGCATTTTCCGCCGTTTGTGGCGTCAGCTGAGTGCGGACTGAACGCCGACATTCAGAATCAGTGTTCAGTCGACTGCACGATCGGGTCCTGTCAAATAAACGCTGCATGCAACATTTTCTTAGCGTCAGTTTCTACCAAGACAGCCAAGCAAACGGCAGGCCAATCGAACGCAGCAGAAAAATGGCATTCAGGGTGCATTCATTTTTAGACCAATCAACGTCATTGTGATATAATCGATTATGTTCTGCACTGCATCGATGCAGAATCGTCAACGTCTGCATCGCGATGCATCGATTATGAGATTCATTTCAATGCCCCTACTGACTACCACATTTACAAAACTGGTGTGCTGCTTTTAGTGTAGCTGAAAGAAATAAAGGTTCTGCATGTAGCACAAATTAAAATAGGACGCTAGGTCTGATGAATTCAATTTCATGGCTAATGGTCTGTCTGTGTATGAAATTGCGATGCCATTACAGCAGTCTGCCATTACACAGGATGCATAAAGGGCTTTGCTGACAATTATTAAAATCTTCTGGTAAATCTTTCTTTAGAAAACACATTTTCTGCACGTCAAACCTCAAGAACGTAACAATCTAACACAACTGAGATCACAGCAAAATTCAATCTTGTTATGCAAACGGAGTCAATATTTGCCATGAAAGGTAAAATCTAATTAAACAGAAACGAGATTTAATAGGTTTTTAACAAAACTCATTATGCATGAAACTCATTATGCATAATGATCGGTAATTAACTTTTAACTTTAATTAAACAAGGCTGTTAAAAACAAGGTGTGATCATTCAGCGTAAAGTGAAGTGCTTCAAAGTGAGTTAAGAGATGGAGTAGATGGGGTCACATCCAGGGCAAGGCTAACATCTGTTCATGAGCACTGGGCCAAATTGAGGCAAAAAACACAAGTGGAAACTTAATCTAATTTTGCTGGAAATGGTTACAAACAAAATACTTGAAAAAAAAAAAAAAAAGAGCTCCTGCTCCTGACTTATATTGCTTTTTCTGCTGATCTTTCAACTGATCCCTGGCTACTGACCCTCCCCATATAATGGTATAATGGTTTATACAGGAAATTACATTACACATTTGCGATTCAGGTCAGTAGGGGGCAGAGTTGTTGCAATAAACTGCAACAAGTCCTCGTCACAGAAACCCTTTCATTTCACACAGCAAATAATGTCTCTTTACTTTATGATTTATAAATGCCATGCTGCTAGCTGGCACTTGCATTGGCATCAAAAATATAAAATGGAACTACATTTGCCATTTAAATTGGTTCATGTGTGGGATCTTACCACAGCAATGACTGGGATCAGGACTCCGAGGTTACCAGCGCTACTGGAAGCCTATGGGCAGAAAGAGCCGATCCGCAAGGTTAACAAAATTCACAAACACAAACCATGCTACAAGTGCTATAATCTATACTGTAAAGTCCATTTTGAAAGAAAGAAAAGTCTTAATGGTCAGATGATTGGATTCATTTTATGCAAACACACACAGACGCACACACACAGACCTTGAGTGCAGGGCCCTTGTCGCTGGCCCTCTCACTGGCCCTTTTGCCCTCCAGGCCGAGTTGCACGAACAGCTCCAGCAGGTTGACCAGCAGCTCGTCCTCTAACGGCTCCCCCTGCAGGTTGGCCGCAATATTGGCCAGTGCATTTATCACAGCCAGGGAACAGTGCCTGCACACACACACACACACACACAAATACCAGTCTCTGGTATCTCTGAACACAACCCCGGTCTGCAAACCGAAAAAAAAAGAAAGCTTTTCAGTGGATTTTGACAGCTGTCTATATTTAATGCGTCACTAGAAGCCGTGCTGCCCTTCCAGACTGACTGACTGTAGACGTTTCTCCAGCATGACATAAAAATGCTGTAGGGGACACGCGTCGCAGCATGATGGGTCACAACCAGTCACCTCTGGCCTGTTTCCACCAGGACAGGCCACAAACTGTCTTCCGAAACATGTCCCTGTCTTCTGAAACCTGCCATCTCCATAAATCCTTAAAGAGCTTTAAAACTGCAAGTGTAATGTAGAAGTAGGGACAGTTTTCACTCAATTAGCTCGTAAAATATACAATCCAGAGTAATTTAACAATGTACAATGTTCATAAATATGTTCCAATTAATCTATAATCACCTGTAACTTCAAACCAGCCGGTTATATCTTCATGGAATGGACAAAACAAACATATTTCAAGTGATTGTGCTGATGAGCTACCATCAGGTTTCCTAATGGTAGTGGCATCAATCATGACACTTGAAGCTAAGATCGGTTTAAAGGCCCGTTTACGCTCCCTTTTACGTACGAAAATATGGACATTCACGTTTCACATACTTCTATACGTCCAATAGAGGGCAGTTTTTAGTCAACAACTGGAAAACTGGCGCATGTGTCGTACCTGTAGCCATGGTCCTTGTAGTCTTTGGTTGCCGAGTAAACCACAGAGCTGGCCTTCACACTGATCTGCTGAAACAGGTTCCACACCTCCTGGTAGATGTATTGCTGAAGCAACAACAAAAGCAGACGCGGATTAAACATGCTTGTGAGCGCCCGCCTTGGCTCACATTCCAGCGTTGGCACAGCGCTGGCTGGCGCTCACATTTCCAGTGATGACCATGCAGCCCAGTTGGTCCACTATGAGGACGTCCAGCTGGGACGGCGGCTGGCAGAACTTCTGCTGCAGAATCTGCAGGATGGTCTCCATTACCTTCTGCGACTCGCGCATGGCCACGGCAATGTGGCCCAGCGCTCGGATGGTGTGTTCCGGGATGAGGTGGGCGTCTCTGCAGCGTGGACACGAACGGATGGTTAAAGATAAACAGAACACGGCGTTGGGTACAAGGAAGCACGTTAGATAAGATAAAGACCAGCGCATACTTGTCATTCTCCTGGGAGATGTAGAGCCTGTTGGAGAGGCTGGCCAGGAAAGCTTCTACAATCACAGGGTCCATCGTCAGACCGGCTTTTAGACACCTGCAGGAAGACAACATCGAAGCAGCGTGAAATTGGACGGTCCACAACCATTTCCTTGTTTGAGTGGCTGCCAAATATCCTGCTGTATATTAGCATCATTTGCTGTTATTTATTTGTATTATTTGAAAACACACTTGTTTAAAAAGTATTTCAAATGGGTCTTGTGTAGATTTCAATCGTACATTTGTAGATATATACATATACGTATTTATTTTTTTGCTGCTATTACCCGTTTTTTATCCACCTTCTGCCGTGACAAATGTAACTTCACACTTGTGGGACTAATAAAGGTTGATCTTATCTCATCTTATCTTATCTAACACTAACACATGCACACACACACACTCAAAAAATGTTTTTTTTTTTTTCATGTAGCACTTAACAATTCCCCTGCATGTTCTATTCCTGACAAGTTCATCAGGGCTCTTAGTTTTGTAACTCAAAATCTATAGAAACCGAATGAGAATTGCTGGTGTCTTCACCTTGCAAGTCGCTTTGGATAAAAGCGTCTGCCAGGAAAAGTAAAGTATTATTATACAGCATTTGACAGACGCCCTCATCCAGAACGACTTCACTGCTTTAAAAGAGCCACTATTGAAATCCTTCATTTGGTGCTCTAGGGCCTGATCTGTAGATACAATCTACTTAACAACTTGTGTACATTGTACAGTGTACATAAGATCTCTTTTTTTTTTTTATCTGTTACCTGCAAATGTTGTCAATAGAGACGTCTCTGAGTTGCTCATACATGGACGGCTGGTCTTTCCCTTTGGACAGGACGTTTAAGGTGGACTGAGAATGTTCATTGGTTACACTTATCTTGATTTCCCCGCCTGCTGTGTATAAACAGAGTATACGGCAGGTTGTGGCGCAAATATGTACGACTGAGTTTGTTCTGTTGCCGTGACGATAATTACCGGTGCCATATTGACTGTGGTATTTGTAGAGTTTCACCAGCACTGGCGACGGGACGACCAGGAAATCCCTGAGCGACGTGGTGGCGGAGTGGGCGATGACAGGGAAACGCTCGCACAGGCGCCCGAGACTCTACGCACGCACACAGACAGACGTCCATCACCGGTTCGCCGGTTCACCGTAACGGATCAACCGGAGCCCCCCGCCTCGTACCTGGAGACAGCAGATGAGCAGGGGCATGTGTGCGATGATCACTTTGCTGGACGTTTTCGACTGGAGCTTCTCAGACAGCTTACTGCACAAGTTCTCAGCTCCTGAGGTGGGCCGGGGAACGAAGGGGAGAAGGCGGAGAGACAATTATTTTCTGGTGTCTGAAAAACACAGCTCCAGAAATGATGCCAAATGGAGATAAACAGAGTTGCATCCATCTCCAGTGATCCTCTATACTATTTAAACTCTTACATAACAGAAATAAAGAAATAAAAGTAATCCCTGAGACTGGAGCTATTTTGGTACTGGTGCACCACAGGAGATCTGCGGCGCCGCGCTAGCGACACGATGCCCACCCTGCTCATCCTTCACGGCCCACACCATGAGGTCCACACAAGCGGCGTTGGCCTGGCAACGCAGCTTCAGAGGGCTCGGTTCCCCTGGCAACCGGTCCGACACGTGCAGCACCCTCTGCATCTCCGACTGGCTGCTGCTGAACTGCTCCAGAACAAAGTCGTGGACCTCCTTCACAAACGAGCTCTGCAGGTCTGAGGAGGAAAAACGTAAAAACAGGCAAATTCATGCCTCTCATGCATGCGCTTTATAGACGTGCTTTACGGGGATAAAACAACTAAAGCACTGAGGCTATGTGGACTTGCTCCTGCAGTGACAATAAATAACGCTTCTCAACAGGGATGCGCCGATATATCGACTGTATATCGGTATCGTTTGATATTAACCTATTTGACTAGCATGAGCCAATCAGCAAAACGGGCAACATGTAAAACACGTATTTTGCCTCTACATCGCCATCTCTTTGTTTCCCTGAAGAAAACCCCACCAACAAACAAAATATTATTACTTTAAACTTTGCCCAGAACTTCCAAATCTGTGTTCTTCCATGTCCCTTTTTCTGAGGCAATACTGAAAGAGCAGAAGAATACCTGACCACTGGCGCACTAGCAAGGCCTTTTCTAAAAACCAGTGCCTGCTTCGGCTTTACGTAACTACCATGACTTCCGGTCTGTCATCCGAATCGATGAAAATCCAAGATTTTCTGACCCTCACCTTTCATGCAGTAGAGCGTGTCTCTGAGCATCTTGAACATGCTGACGAAGAGCGGGTCGCTGAAGGTGGAATAGAACAAATCCAGTCCAGGGCTGGCCTGCAATGAGAACGCCATAAAGTACAGTGATGCATTGAATCGATGGCTGAGGGCGTACAGGCCTGAACTCGAGCGGTAAATCCCAGATCGGGTCAGTTTGGGTCGAGCTTACATGGTGAAGTATTGGTCTATACGACCTATCCTTTCCGTATGATTCACTGCTTGTTTCAGTAAAAGTGTTTAGTTTTTTTTTTTTTTCTTCTTGTTAATTTGTAAATTTTTCTAATGAAATGATCATTTCATGTGCCATTCTTGGCCACCATCGTCAGGTGATACGTTTTAACTAGGTGAAACGGGGGCTAGCCTCTGGCGATGACGTTCTAAACCTGCTCATTTCCTTTCACAGTTTAGTCTTTAGGGCGGTAGTAGCCTAGTGGGTAACACACTCGCCTATGAACCAGAAGACCCAGGTTCAAGTCCCGCTTACTACCATTGTGTCCCTGAGCAAGACACTTAGCCCTAACGTTGCTCCAGGGGGGGACTGTCCCTGTAACTACTGATTGTAAGTCGCTCTGGATAAGGGCGTCTGATAAATGCTGTAAATGTAAGACCCAGGTTCAAACCCCACTTACTACCATCGTGTCCCTGAGCAAGACACTTAACCCTGAGTGTCTCCAGGGGGGGACTGTCCCTGTAACTACTGACTGCAAGTCGCTCTGGATAAGGGCGTCTGGTAAATACTGTAAATGTAAAGATGTAAAAAACTGTACTTGTCGGGTTGGGTGGGATTCTGTCGGTCTCAGGCCAGGTTTACGTTTTTTTTAGGCTGATTACCGCTCTAGCTTGACTATGAGTGCTGTTCCACCCCTGGGACAAACATGCCCTGCTTCCTCCCACACGGGCGGCCCACTCGATGACAGTGACGCTCTAGACAGCGGCGTGACGCGTTAATGAGCCATAATTACAGAGGGGGTTATTTACAGCGCACTGTGGGATTACCGGACGGCCCGCGCGGAACACGGATTCGCGGGCGGGAGACGCGACTCCGGAGTGTGATTAAGCCGTCGGGGGCGAGGAGAGCACTGACATTTTCAGTTAATGGTACATTTCACACAACCTTCTCACCCCCAGCGTTCCTTTTAGCCGATTCTCGAAGTGCACTCACCGACTAAAGCGAAGCAGTTTAATGTTGCAAACGGAGCGGCGAGTTTGTCACTTTATGGTCGCACCGGAAGTGAGAGTGACAAAAGTTCCCTGAAGTCATTCAGTAATCTGATTGGCTGTGACCAATCAGGATACGCAAACGGTTTTGTCCTTTTCTCCTTTGATTTTGAGGCTCTCCCCACCGAGACAAACGTACCTCTGTGACCTCCATCATGGTCCTGTCCAGGGTCTTCAGAAACGAGTCAGAGACAAATCGTTTTACCTAAAAACAAATTCAAACAGGATATTTCATGCATATTCATGAGTCACCATCAGTGATGAATTAAATATATATATATACACACACACACACACACACACACACACACACACACACACACACACACACACACACATATATCTTAATGCATACACTCAGATACAAAATGGTCCATCCCTGAAACCCATAGCAACAAAACAAAGCAATGTTTAATTTCACTGAAGTTATTTCTTTATTATTTCTTTCACATTAAGAAGAGAATCAGAAAACTGTTGAAATGTTTCCATGGTACCAGCTTCTAACTTAGACCAACACTACATACACAGTGTTTATAAATGTACACAGTGTGTGTGTGTGTGTGTGTATAACCCTACATACACAGTGTTTATAAACGTACACAGTGTGTGTGTTTGTGTATATAACCCTACATACTCGGTGTTTATAAACGTACACAGTGTGTGTGTGTGTGTGTGTGTGTATAACCCTACATACACAGTGTTTATAAACGTACACAGTGTGTGTGTTTGTGTATATAACCCTACATACTCGGTGTTTATAAACGTACACAGTGTGTGTGTGTGTGTGTGTGTATAACCCTACATACACAGTGTTTATAAACGTACACAGTGTGTGTGTTTGTGTATATAACCCTACATACTCGGTGTTTATAAACGTACACAGTGTGTGTGTGTGTGTGTGTGTATAACCCTACATACACAGTGTTTATAAACGTACACAGTGTGTGTGTTTGTGTATATAACCCTACATACTCGGTGTTTATAAACGTACACAGTGTGTGTGTGTGCGTGTGTGTATATATAACCCTACATACACAGTGTTTATAAACGTACACAGTGTGTGTGTGTGCGCATATATAAGCCTACATACACTGTGTTTATAAACGTACACAGTGTGTGTGTGTGTGTGTGTGAGTGTGACTACCATCTGCAGCAGCTGCTGGAGCAGATCCAGAGGGGCGGAGACCTCCAGCCCACCGGCCCCGGGGAAGAGGGGTGACACGGCGAAGCTGGAGCTGACCGTGCTGAAGTAGTGGTCGGGGTCTGCAACGCTGCTGTCGGGCAGGTATGAACCTGAGCGGCCAGAAACACAGAAAATGGTTTGTATATTGTTCGTTCGGATTCAGATTATTTAACTTCCCGCCAAAAAAAAGCACCGTTAGATCCATCAGTTCTGTAACAAGCCTCTCTAAAACGGTGTCTGCAGGCATCGGATTCTTTATACTGTTCTGGCCTACCACGCAGTTACCACTAACACATGCTTCTTAACAATAAAATCCAGCATCAGTCTTACAACAAATGTTGCATGGAACTCGTTTAGAATTTCTTCCCATTTTTGTTTCGTGTGCTGCTGCCTCCAACCCAGGACGTACATTTACATTTGTGCCATCTGGCAGACACCCTCATCCAGAGCAAATTACAACGTGCTTCCATGTTACCATTGATGAAGTGATCAGTTCTGGTTCACCAGGACCCCCAACTTGGACTGGGGGCAGTAGTGTCCTAACGGTTTAGGAAGTGGGCCAGTAATCAGAAGGTTGCCGGTTCGAATCCCGAGCCGCCGAGGTGCCACTGAGCAAAGCACCGTCCCCACACACTGCTCCCCGGGCGCCTGTCATGGCTGCCCACTGCTCACTCAGGGTGATGGGTTAAATGCAGAGGACAAATTTCACTCTGTGCACCGTGTGCTGTGGTATGTATCCAATCCTGCCAACAACTTGCAGCCAACTGCTAGATTCCATATAACGGACAACAGAGACGTGGTGACTGCATTATAGAATAGAAGCAGGACGGGAGAGATTCATTCAGAAGCCAGACACGGAGGCTATACACACTGCAGATATCTCACTCACACACACACACACACACACACACACACACACACACACACACACACACACACACACAGCTGAGGACGATCAAGTGTGATGTGGTCCTCCGTCTATAGATTTTCTTTTTCTGTCTCTTCTCTACGAGCTGAGACAAGAGGCTCTTATATGAACAGAATCAACACCACACACACACACACACACACACACACACAGCTTTTTGTAACGCTCGGTCCCGGCTCTCTCGGCTCCACACGCCGCTCCTGTTGTTCTAGTTGTTCGCGGCAGCAGGACGCGCCCCCCCCAGTTGCTGCAGGAGCTGGTTTAACAGGCGCCCCGCCGCAGTGTCGGGCGGTAGAATGTGGTGCAGGAAGCGACTTCATTTATAAAACGAAAAAGCCAGACCGTTCCCTAAACGTATGGGTGGTAGTAGCCTAGCGGGTAAGACTCCGGTTCAAACCCCACTTACTACCATCGTGTCCCTGAGCAAGACACTTAACCCCGAGTGTCTCCAGGGGGAGACTGTCCCTGTAACTACTGACTGTAAGTCGCTCTGGATACGGGCGTCTGGTAAATGCCGTATTATAAATCTGCAGGTGGAGGGAATAACACTGAACACGTTTAACAGGCATCAGAACTGACTGACCAGGGAAATAAACCTCACGGGAACATGAAATAATCCATGACGGCGACCGCGAGGAGGGTCATGATGTCGCGGCTTTTCGGGTACAGAAGCCTATCGCACCTCTCTAGGTACCTGGACGTGACCGGGAGAGTTTTACCTTCGAAGTACTGCAGTCCCGGCGTGGTGGGGGAGCAGGGGGAGGAGCTTCCTTTATCCGGACTGGCCTGCGGGCAGACATCGGGCGTTCAAGCAACACCGTTCCGACGTAGAAAAAAGCACGTCGCACGTCGCCGGGGAGGAACGGCGGGCCGTACCTGAGATGCGGCGGCGGCATTCGCGCCCTTTCGCCGCAGCGTGTCGCTCTGACACGCCGTGAGGAGCGAGCTGGGCATGATGGAGCGGAAGTCGTTGAACGAGCGGCGCCGGACCCCCTCGCTCTCCGCGGGGATGCGCGGCGCCTGCGGCGCCCCCCGGGGGAACAGCTTGGGCAGCAGCGGCTCGCCGGCGTTTCCGTAGCGACCGAAGGCGCGGGTCACGCCCAGCAGGCTGGGCACCGCGTACCTGCACAGGTACGCTGGTCCCGAGGGAAAGAGAGCGGTCAGTGCGGACAAAAGAATTTCTGTGACTTTTTCAATTACTCGAAGTCTTTTTAAATTTACATTTTTGTACGAATTTGGATAAAAAAAAGCCAGCAAACATACTACAGACCTGCGCTGGTTTTAAACGTTGTAGAAAAAACGTTCATCGTGCGTTCACGTGCCGGTCTGATTTCGCCGAAAATTCTCTTTTCAAACTCCAGGACTTTTTGGGGTTTTTAGGAGCCCTGGTGTGTGTGTGTGTGTGTGTGTGTGTGTGTGTGTGTGTGTGTGTGTGTGTGTGTGTGCGTGTGTTTACCTTTATCGTGGTTTTCCGGTGTCTGACACATCTCAAGCAGACGCTGCATCACATCCATAACGGTGCCCATGATCTACACACACACACACAGCAGAAAGATGTGAACACACACACACACACACAGGAGCAGTTGTGGCCTAGCGGTTAAGGAAGCGGCCTCGTAATCAGGTTTCCGGTTCGATTCCCGAGCCGCCAAGGTGCCACTGAGCAAAGCACCGTCCCCACACACTGCTCCCCGGGCGCCTGTCATGGCTGCCCACTACTCACCAAGGGTGATGGTTAAATGCAGAGGACAAATTCCACTGTGTGCACCATGTGCTGTGCTGCTGTGTATCACATGTGACAATCACTTCATTTTCACTTCAGGAAAACGAGAAACTGAAAGGTCGGGGTCTCTACCTGAGAGTTGGACTCGGGGTCTCTCCGGGCGACGTCAAAAAGCACCGTCACCAGGCAGAAGCTGAAGTTCTCCGCCGCCGGCAGCGCGTCTGCGTGAGAGCGTGGCGGAGGCGGGGCGTGAACGGGGCGTTTTTTTAAAATCGCCGAGCATCTCGCCTTCGTCCGTGAAGTCTCGCGTTTTACTCACTCTGGCCCTTCCTGGCCGACGCCTCCTCCGCCCAGTGCGCGTGGGGCAGCCCTCTCAGCAGGTCCAGCAAGTAGCCGACGATCAGGTCTTTGTGCTGAAGGGACAAACAAGTGACACGTCACACTGCAGCGCCACTGCCCTGCCACCGGCGCCATCGTCCATTAAAGCCCCCAAATGAAGTGCTTGTAGTCCGAATATTCAGTACATTTACATTTCATTTTATTAATTGTACGTGTGTTCTTGCACATTTTTGCACATAATAATTGCACTACATTGTACATATCAAACTGTAAATATAAATATATATCCATTGCATATTCACATTTGTACAATTCTGATTATACACATGTTCATATTTAGTTAATACTAACTGCATATTATTACGTACTACTGTACGTCCATCTGTAAATATTATTCAGTCTCTTCCTGCACATATCACCTTATATATATACCCATAAATTATCTTACCTTCATCCTGCACTTGCTGCTTATTGCACTTCTGGTTAGACCTAAACTGCATTTCGTTGCCCTGTACTTGTACATGTGTAATGACAATAAAGTTGAATCTAATCTAATTTACAGCATTTACCGGACGCCCTTATCCAGAGCATTTTACAATCAGTAGTAACAGGGACAGTCCCCCCCTGGAGACACTCAGGGTTAAGTGTCTTGCTCAGGGACACGATGGTAGTAAGTGGGATTTGAACCTGGGTCTTCTGGTTCGTAGGCGAGTGTCTTACCCACTAGGCTACTACCACCCTGCCACCCATTAATATTTAACGCTTCAATAATACAAAATAAACTAAAATAAATTAAAGAAAAATTACGGATGCCGGATTACAAGTCTCGTGTCCCTGAGCAGGACAGTTAACCCTGAGTGTCTCCAGGGGGGGGACTGTCCCTGTAACTACTGATTGTAAGTCGCTCTGGATAAGGGCGTCTGGTAAATGCTGTAAATAACTGGCACTGTTCTCACCCGAACGGGTACACGCCACGGGACGGGCGAACTTTGAGTCGAGACGGGAAATCCGGTGCGGTTTACACACCAATCGCGTCTAATCTCCGTCTAAAGCACGTCAGCTGATCTCTAAAACCATTCAGACCAGTAGCGATAAGACCCTTCAACACACACACACACAAACACCTGTAGGTCCGACTCCACCAGGAAGATGGACAGCGCGATGACGGCGTCCCTGCGGCGGATGTCCAGGGTGAAGACGCCTCGGGAGTCAGATGGACACATGCAGAGCAGCTTCTGTACCTACGTCCACACACCAGAGCTCATTCAGAAACGTAATAAACGATGGCATTTACATAAAAATACATTCAAACCGCACAAGATATGCAAAATAAATCCAGACCACAATTCAAAACGTTCATACGTTAAAAAGCATATCAAGCAGGGGGGTAAAATACAGGTACGCATTAAATTACTGGTAGATTAAATTGGTAGATTCTCACTGAAGGCATCAAAACTATGAATGAACACATGTGGAGTTATGTACTTAACAAAAAAAGGTGAAATAGCTGAAAACATGTTTTATATTCTAGTTTCTTTGCTCTGATTACTGCTTTGCACACTCTTGGCATTCTCTCGATGAGCTTCAAGAGGTCGTCACCTGAAATGCTTCTCCAACAGTCTTGAAGGAGTTCCCAGAGATGTTTAGCACTTGTTGGTCCAGCTCACCCCAAACCATCTGGATTGGGTTCAGGTCCGGTGACTGTGGAGGTCAGGTCTCCACTTTTTGTTAAGTACATAACTCCACATGTGTTCATTCATAGTTTTGATGCCTTCAGTGAGAATCTACCAACGTAAATGGTCATGAAGATAAAGAAAACACATTGAAAGAGAAGCTGTCCAGACTTTTGGCCTGAACTGTATATTTTAAACACAAATATATTTATTTTAATTAGCTGCTTTAGTGGCTTAATTTGAACCTATAAATACGTGTATATACAGTCTGTAGGAAGGTGTCAAGTTTAGATTGGACATTATATGATCCTTATCAATAAGTTCTATTTGCAGTGTTTGCACACAAACAAACTCGTCACGATTTCCGCATGAACCGTGTTACGGAACCAGCGTTCCGGGCCACTGCCGATGGAATGCAATCAAGATATTTCACGGGGACATAATCTATACTGACAAAATCCATGTGCACGTCCAGTCACGTTACATAAACACAGCTTGACCCTGACCCCCTGACCCCTGACCCTCAATAGAAGAAGGATCCAGAAGTCAGCAAAACATCCATCTAAACGTTCATTTACAGATATAATTTATAGCCAAATTTTTTTGGTTGTTTGCTGTGTGTCCTCCTGTTGGTCTCCATCTGTGGACACCCAGTTCTTGTAGAACATCTCTACACAGCGACTTAAATATTGCATCGTTTTAAACTCCTCACTGTGGCTGATATTTGATGTCAATGAATTTCCACCAAAATCGGTGAAAACGTCTCACTATTTGGGCAAATTAGAGGCTCTTTTTTTTCAGATTTTTCTGAGCTTTATTCGGAACTATTCTGTAACGTGTAGAACATTTGGATCTCGGATCACCGTTCCCGGTGAATGAAGAACGAACAGAAAGTGAATATTTCTGCTTCTTGGCGGAATAACGACGCGCCACGACCCTCCGCGTTCGCATTTTAACGCCCCGTCCGGCCGCCTCTTCCCCGTCCGAGGGACGCGCAGCGGCGGCGGCGGCGCCCGGTGAAGGCGACAGGCGGAGACGGAGTCCGAAGTTCAGGCGGCCGCGGCGACACCTGTCCGACCGGCCTGGCCGCGGCGGCGGCGGGACTCACCTTCTCCGCCGGCGCGGCTCCGTGCGCGGCCAGGGAGCGGGCGAGCGACAGGACGGTGCTGAAGTAGAAGCCCCTCGGTCCCCCCGCCGTCGCCGACATGTTTACCCGCCGCCACCGTCCAGGAGAGAAACTTGACGGCGGTTGATAAAAACCGAGGGCGGAGGGGGCGCGGAGAGCCGCGTTTCAAATCTCGTTCTAGTCCCCTACCGCACTTCTCAAGGGTGGCTGCGTCCCAATAACCAACCGGGTTGGCAGAGGGACTCGGTGACGTCATTTTCCCTCAGTCACTATAAAAATGTTTCTTCGAATGCATCGAGTATGGAACAGAGAATAGACATGAAGTAACTACGCAATTTATCGAGCTTGAGTGAACAAGTGACAACCGATCCATTTTCAAGCCACGATAATGAGGCACGACGCAGGAATCAGAGTGGAGGGTTTTTGATAAATTGGAACGCGCTTCAAAGTGGCGGCGTGGTTGCCTGGCGCGGAAGGACACGTGGCGAGTGGAGGTGCTCTGCGGCGTATTGGAACACGGCCGCCGCGCCTGCAGCTGGAAACCAGTAACGTCAGATGAGAGCAGGGGGCGTGGGGTCTTATTTAAAAGCAAGAACTATTTAAAAATTCATAAATGATGCAGAATTTTATATTTATAAAGTATTACAATCTACTGTATGTATATAATAACAGATAGCAACAAAATAACATAGCCAAAAAGTGCAATAGTTATGGAACAGCTCACTGAATAGACGTTGATGACGACGTCCACGTGGGAATTTTCCACATTGTGCAGACAAATTCGGGTCCACGGAGCGTTTAACTCTGTATTCAGGAGTTATTAATGTCGAGGTGCGCTTTAACGCAACAGGTGGAATTCGCTTCCCTTTTCCGCAAAAGTCGTGCGGCTTCGTAGAATTTGGCTCATAGAAATCTTATGCATTAATGCGTTTTATCTTATTTTTATCGTTTTATCTAAGGCGCGCTGTACGTGCGACGCACTCCGACCAGCGGCGTGTGTGACGTCATCACGGGCCAGACCGGAAGTAGTCTGCAGAGAGGTCAGCTGATCGCGGAGCGGCGCCGTGTTACACAAGGTTGGTCGCCGCGTCGCCTTTTACGACTTTATTTGATTCGTTTTCGCCGTTCGGTGACATTATCCACTGACTCCGTTGTCGCTCCGCGATCGGAAAACAGGGGCGACGCGACATATGGTGCAGAAATTATGAATTGTGTTAATAAATGCGACGTTTGACGGCTCTGGGAAAGTTCCTCTGTGAATTCTGTAGATCTTTTCTGTCTAAATAAGCTCCTGGTCTCCACTATTAATATGAGTCCTGTTTCCTTCATCTACATTTTACATTTATGGCATTTATCCAGATCGACTTACAATCAGTAGTTACAGGGACAGTCCCCCCCTGGAGACACTCAGGGTTAAGTGTCTTGCTCAGGGACACGATGGTAGTAAGTGGGGTTTGCAGAGATGGTTCTGATTCTGACATCGGGGTTTGTACAGGATGGCTGCATACCCCAAATCGCACAACCCCTTCGCCGACGATGACGACGAGGAAGAGCCGAGGGGTCCCGGGTCGCGAGGGTTCAACTTCGACGACGAGCCCCCGGAGAGCCACATGACCGACGCGGAGAGGCGGCAGCTGCGGCTGCAGCAGGAAGTGATGCGCACGGCGCAGTCCGCCGTGGACAGCAGCCACCGCTCGCTGGGGCTCATCTACGAGTCGGAGAAAGTCGGGGCGGAGGCCGCCGAGGTGGGGCTCTTTTCGCGACACGCTCCGCGGCCTCGCCTGCGATCACACTAACGCCGTCTCGCTGTGCGCAGGAGCTGATGCGCCAAGGCGAGGCTCTGAAGCGCGCCGACAGAATGGTGGACCACATGGAGCAGGACCTGAGGACAAGCCAGAGACACATCAACAGCATCAAGAGCGTGTGGGGGGGGCTGGTCAACTACTTCAAGGCCAAACCCGACCCGAAACCCCCACAGCGCGACCAGCCCACAAACTACCAGGCCAACAGCAGGTACAGCCGGGGTTTGTGTTGTGGCCTGATAAAATAGGGCCCTTGTCAGCATCATTATTGTCCCTTATGGTGCCTGGAATGTGACTGGGGTTGCCAGATCTGGAGAAACACATCCCAGTGGTGGTGGTCTAGAAGTGGACTCGTAACTGAGGTGTTGCAGGTTCAAATCCCAAAACGACAAGCTGCCCGGGCGCCTTTCATGGCTGCCCAATGGCCACTAAGGGAGATGGGTTATGTGGACAAATCTCATTGTGTGAATGGTGTGCTGTGTCAAAAAAAGAAGCAACACTGGGGCTTATGTTAAGGTCACAGCACCTTGACCCATGTCAAATATCCAAAAGTGTTAAAAACTAGAAACAGTGTCTAGAAGTCTAGCCTTGTGTCTGTAATAATAGCATCATGTGATCAGGGGTTCCAAAAAGAATTTTTCGACGTAAATACTGATACTATTCCGGCAACAAAAGGCTTGTATTATATTTACATTTTACATTTACAGCATTTACCAGACGCCCTTATCCAGAGCAACTTACAATCAGTAGTTACAGGGACGGTCCCCCACTGGAGACACTCAGGGTTAAGTGTCTTGTTCAGGGACACAATGGTAGTAAGTGGGATTTGAACCTGGGTCTTCTCGTTCATAGGCGAGTGTGTTACCCACTAGGCTACTACCACCCATAAAACCCATATATTTTTATGTTGAAATACTAAAATAAAATAACAAATTCATAATGAAACCAGATGTGTAACAGTTAACAGTGGATTAGTAACGGTTTAATTAATTGGACAATTTTTTTGAAATATGGCACTTTGAAGAATATTTCTAATTAAGCTTTTTTCAAGCCTTAGCTTTGTAATCTGTCATCTCTAAACGTTACGAAGGAGAAGCCAAAGAACAAACATTTTGAAATTGCTAGGTTTCATAATAATTCTGTTTGTAAGAAAAGGTCGTTTCCTCCAGAAAATGTGGACATGTAATACTGCATGTCCACCAGAGGGCGCAATAACACGTTTTTTTTAATGTAGGCTTTAATTCTGCGTGTCCACCAGAGGGCACCATAACACGGTGTTTTAAAATTTGGCTGTTATACTGCGTGTCCACCAGAGGGCGCAAGAACACGGTTTTTAAATTCAGGCTGTAATTCTGCGTGTCCACCAGAGGGCGCAGGAGCACTGTTTTTAAAATCAGGCTGTAATACTGCTTGTCCACCAGAGGGCGCAATTGCACGGTGTTTTAAAATTTGGCTGTAATTCTGCGTCTCCACCAGAGGGCGCAGGAACACTGTTTTTAAAATCAGGCTGTAATACTGCGTGTCCACCAGAGGGCGCAGGAACTGTAATACAGCATTTAAAACCTTGATCTTCACCCTTTTCACCTGTTTTCTTCTGTCAGATTACAGAACGCTCTCGCAGACAGTAAAGACCATGAGGACAAGTACCAGGCCAGCCACCCCAACCTCAGGAAACTGGACACGTCTGGTGAGCCTACAGCACCGCTGCAGTAAAATCTGTATAAAACACGACTCGTCATCGTTCCCGTCTGTGTTCGCTTGGCAGGATTTGGAACCTCGGCATCGGTAGAAAGTACCTCGTCAAATCAGAATGGTTATTCTAAGAACCGGCAGCTACAGGCCGCTCACCAGCAACTGGACAATAACCTTGGTAAGATGTCCTGCACATTACACACAACACTGGGCAGCAAAGACCTGGGGGACTTCAGTCTGGTGAAGACAGTTTTTGGAAATGATGTTAAAAAAATCCCACGTTGCGCCTGAACCTGATGTTACGTTCGTCTACGTGTCTCTGCAGATGACATGGCCGTGGGACTGAGTCGGCTGAAGAACCTGGGCCTGGGCCTGCAGTCGGAGATCGACGACCAGGACGTAACTCTGGACTCGCTGCTCAACAAAGTGGACGGCATGGACGGCAAGATCTGCTCCACCAACAAGCAGCTGAAGAAACTGTGAACGTTTGAAACGGCTGCTTTGTCGGCTCCACACATGTACAGTCTTCTTTTTTGTCCCCAGTGTCTTATTAGTTCCTCATGTAGCTGAAGGTCTGTGGAAGTGCTAACAGGGCGTGTGTGGGGTAACTGCTTATTTCACCACTTTATTAGAGACGCCCGTTCCTGACCCTTATTTAATTAGGACGAGGCGATGGAAGAGATTCCAGGTGAGGAGCCCCGTAATCGGAAGGTTGCCGGTTCGAATCCCGATCCGCCGAGGTGCCACTGAACAAAGTGCCGTCCCCACACGCTGCTCCCCGGCCGCCTGTCATGCCTTTATTTTGATTTAAAGGGTAAAAGCTGGAACAAAATCATTCAGAAAATTGTATATGGAGCGGGGGAATTAAGTAAAATACTTTCTCCCCACTGTGAAGTAATTGAATGTCGTAATTTGGTGGCTTGTGTATTTGTAATTATTCGGTTTTAATAAATGAGCGCATCTTTGAGTAAAGTACATGATTAGTGTGTGTTTGGTCTGAATTTAGATCATTTCCATTGTATGTTTTAATTGTACATTTTCCCACAATCCTCAGCAGTGAAGCCCCTCCCTCTGAATGTGCCCTTACGCTGGTTAATCCGGCGTGTTTTGTGCCTTGTGGTCGAGCGCATTTTCTTTTTGGGGAACAGCAGCCTTCTTTGTGCTGCAGTGTATATGGAGGCCACTTTTTAAAACGTTTTTCTTTTTTCTTTTATTTCATATATATAATGTGAATATGTGACCTGCAGTTTATTCTAAATGAAGGTCAAAATAAACACTTGCTTTCGGCCGTTTGGGAGGTGGTCGCTTCTGTTCTCGTGCTTGGTGCTGGATATTTCGTGCCAGTAAGGACCGTTTTCAGCAGATACTGGAGTCGGTAGGTGTTCTAGTAGCCTGGCGGTAGACCCTCGCATATGAACCAGAGGTTCAAACCCCACTTACTACCATTCAGTCCCTGTCACCACTGGTTGGAAGGGCGTCTGGTAAATGGCATAACTTTTAATGTCTACTTTATATATAAAGAGTAAAAACCTATAAGCGTTCGCAGATTGAAGGTTACGTCTGTTTGTTTCTATGAGAATATTAAACTTAATTTGACACTTTGCTGTCATCAGCAAATGATACACACCATCCTCTGGTGCTAAAACATTCTTCAGTTTTTATTTAAAGTTTCCATACAGTATTATTTCATAAATAGTCTTTAATTATTATCACTTATTTGTTACTAATATACTAAATATAATGGAAATGAGTTTGTATAATGAAAGTGATGTAAAAATTGACCAAAAGTTGGAGTAAAAATGAAAGTAAAATAAAAGTCGTCACCTGAGTGACAGAAGCCAGAACCCTCTGTGGGCCTGTGCTGTGCTGCGCTGTGCTGCGCTGCTATTCATTATCATTCCTCCGCTCTGCAGCCAGCTGCCCGGCACCTAAAGCCCTCATTACGGAACAGCTGGCGCGGGGACTCTGGCGTCAGGCGAGCGCGGCTCTCCGCTTTCTTCCTTCCCCACAAAGCCGGTGCCGCATAAACGCCCCAACGCACCATTCTCAGGCACTTACGTAACCCGCTTCACACGCACTTCACCCGACAGCATCAACAGAGTCGTGTCAAGCAGCGAGATGAAACAGGGAGATGAAGGGCTGTCTGGTTTTCAACTGATGTTGATGATGATGATGTTTGTTATTACCAGAATAATCCAGAATGTTTCAGCAAATAGCAGAAAACACAGTTAATCAGGCAAACATTAGCGCACTAGAGATGCCAAAGTCGCCCAAGATGGAGCTCGCAGGTCGCATTAGAACGTTCAAAGTGAGCACAGACTCGATGACGCGGTGACAGCCTTCAAACTCTTTGGCTTCCAAATGTAGAAATGTCTTTTCTTGGAGTCGATTGGAGTTGCGAGAACAGGGATCTTCTGCATACGACCAACGATCAATATGAGTTTGTGTAACGGATTATATCAGGTTCTCTCATACTTACTGGGGACTTATTAGCAGTTGTGAAAGTGTAGGATGTTTTTGTGAGTACCCGATCTGTGGCAGCTACCTGATCCGTTCGGAATGTCAATTTACAGCATTTATCCGGAGCGCCTTACAATTATTAATTAAAGGGACAGTCCCCCCCCTGGAGACACTCAGGGTTAAGTGTCTTGCTCAGGGACACGATGGTAGTACGTGGGTTCACCGGCAGGTGCCAACCTCAAATGTGTGGAAATAAATCTGGATGTTGCATATTTGATGGAGTATAGATTGTCCATTAGGTATTAAATATCTAATATGTTGCCAGGTGACATCAGGTAACATGACGGCCAATCAATCAGCAGTCGTGACAAACTGGCTTTTTTTTTTAAATCACAGCTGTCTTGGTTCGAGCAGACAGTGCCCACCCCTGACAAAGGGCGGAATGCCCCTCTTTTCAGCCGCCGTAATCCCAGAAACCACTGCTGTCAGTAACCATTAGGCAACGGGCCAAAGACATGGCGGTTTCCTGCCCCTGCACCCACATGCACTGACACCGATGTGCTGCTGGCCTCTGAGATAATAAAGAGTTGTGCTGACTTTGTAGAGCAGACGAGAAGCTGTCTTTGTGTGTGTAAGTGTGTGTATGTGTGTTGTGTACCTGTATCCACAGAAATGCTGCAGTCTGGCTTGGAGCGTTAATAAAAATACGAAAATGAATATGTAAATATAAGCGTACATGTTGTGCCGCAGTGTAATGCTGAGAATTCCAGGGAAGCTGTTGAGGGGACGTTTATGGGCACAAGGCCGCTTCTCCCTTTCATTCATAATAACCTGCTTGGGTCAACATACCTGAGGGGACAGCGGACCTCATCACTGCTGTTCGGAGGTAATTGGCAGGCGTCGCTACAAAGCGCGCCGTCTGCAGGCGCTCATTTGGTCTAAGAAACCGAAGCGCCGTTATCGTAGCCATCAGCACGGTGAAATGACAGCGGAGAGCTGGAGTAAAGAAATCCAGATTTCTGTCCAGACATAAATCCAAAACAAACATTAAACATGAGAAACTTCCAAAAAGTATTAAATATTGAGATGACTGTTATTATTATTACCTATTTCAGATGTTATTTTAACATACATTTAAACAGGCACAATAAATGAATAAATACAATTTAATAAAAATGGCATTACCCTAAAGTCCTAGAATTGAAACTGTAAACTGAAACGAAATGCTTGTTAATTTCAATAAAAAAGATATAAAGATAAGATCAGATGATCCTTTATTAGTCCCACAAGTGGGAAATTTAGAAGAGCCTAGAATAAAGAATATATTTAAAATAACAAAAAGCTATAATGTTTAGACAGAGATTGAATCAGACAGTGATTGAAGTGACTATAACTATGATTAAATTGTAATGTGTGTGTGTGTGTGTGCGCGTGTGTGTGCGCGTGTTAACCGTGGAATAGACAGAAACAGCTGTTTGGACTTATACAGTAATTACATTTATTTTTAAATAAAATTATTAGATCACATCATCATTATATAAATCCTGTCTGGACTGTAGCCTGTGGGTGCATGTTGCTGGTGCGGTTAAGAGTGTTTCCATATGGCTGGATTGGAGTCCTCTTTAAATCCCGTCCATGTGTTCTGCTGCGCTGCCAGATACACAAGTAGAAAGAAAACCTAAACTAGACTACAGTCACTTTGATTATTTGATGAAGTATATATTTATATAAAAAAAAGGCCTGATAGCGGTGTAACACATTTTAACACGTACGAACAGTGACATGTACAATGACAGAACACACTTCCAGACAAGCACAGAGTAGAAAATGTATACATAGAAAAATAATGCATTTAAGTTACAGAATTACAGAGGATGCAAGCTTTTCACATGTGTCTGCATCTCAGGAGGTAGATGGCAGAGAGGGGGAGGTATGGAGATTTGCTGTCCTCGTAACATGGTGATTCAGGCGCTCCTGTTGGCTGGGAAGGCACCGTGGGGGTGACACTACGTCGGAGGGGGCATTTACTTCAGACAAACAGCAACGAGTGAGGTGGACAATGGCATTTTGCAGTGGACGACTCCCGGACCCAGGAGCCGTGGCAACCAGGCGCCGATGCTGCCATCCAGAATGTTCTGGGAAGAGAGGGCACAATATTAAACATTCTGATACTATTTACACCACTTCACTTCTTCCCCTTACACTACAATGAGAAGTATTTGCAATAATCCATACTGAAGAGGCACGAAAAGGCATTCATGATTATTAAAAAAATGCTAATTTCCCCCTTTGAAGAACACCGACCACCAAGAAAATCCATGTTGGACATGGACATGTTCGCTACCCTGTGTGAGGTATTAGCAGAGTAAAGATGGGAGGGAAACGGAGGTAAAAGGGAGGAGATGGATGCCGCGCTTCACCTGGCCGTGGGACTTATTGACAGGAGGGGGGTTAAATCGTCCAGAATGAGAGCCGTCAATCATGCCTACAGGCTCCTCCCCCTTTTGAACTTTATAGACATAATAAGAGAAGAGGCAGGGGCAAGAAAATTCTCCTTTTTCAGGATGCAGCGAACCATCAAGACAGTAACTTCCTGTTTCTACTGATTTATGTAAATCCAGGAGACTTGAAGTAACATGTAATTAAGCAGATGTTCACTTTGTTCAGCCTCAACATTCCTGCTTGTTTACATCATAGGAGCAGGAAGACCCTGTCAGGGATTATCCTACATGTCAAGACCTCATTGGACTTGACGCTGGTTCTGGGGTCTGGGAGAGTGTTACCACATGGCGTAATGATGGATGACCTCATCTCCCCGAACCCCAGCCTCATCTGCTGCTGTGAATCCGCACAAAAAGAACCCACCTGATGCTCTCCAGGCCGTCACCGGCACACCGGTCACCACGCGTCATGGCGTCGCTCTGGCACTCGATACACAAGGAGCGCTCCCGGACCAGCTGAGTGCTCCACAAACGCTGCTTACACACCGCGCTGACCTGCTTCAACCGCACGTACACACAGTAACTAGAACATGGGACAGGGGACAGGGGGGACACACAGACACACACAAAGTGAGTGGCCTTTTACTTAAACTAAATGCTTCTGATAGCAACTTAATTAAATAATAACTAATAAATATCATCAAAACTAATAAATATCATCAAAACTGGACCTCCCTTGTCGCAAATAGAGGCTATGAACCAGAAAACCTCAAAGACAGTTTTTCAAACCCCACTAACTACCAAAGGGGTTTGATAAATGTCTTAAATATAAATTACACTCAGGATAAACTTTTCAATCTTCAAGGTAGTTCTTACACACACACACTTTTCTTATTATCAGCCTCCCCCACCGTCTTGTATGTGTGTGTTCTGAGACGTTGTGTGTCCATGAACTCCTCCACTCCTCATTAAACAGCGTCCGCTCGCGCAAGACGTTACAAGCGAAGTGCATCGGTGAGCTCGGTCCTCAGAAGCCTCCCCCGGGCTTCCACCCCACACACATTTCCAGACACGTTGCGTCCAACACAATTACGGCTGATGGCAAACGCTGTGGGTTTGTTTCATGGAATGGAAATTGTATATTAATACTGATTGTAATCTGCAGACTCACACGTTGAATTACAATCTCGGTTTGTCATGATCCTAGAATGTTTTTACAATAGTAATAATAATAATAATAATTTCATTAGAAAAGTATTAAAAATACAATAATGGTTAGAACAATGGCAACAGTAATATTAGACAACACAATTTTGAAGATACATTTTAATGGGAGAGGGAGGGAGAACTGAGTTGTGAGCACTTTTTAGACACAGATAATTGTGTTATTCTGTACAATTAACAGACATGCAGGACAGAAAAAAAGATTGCTGCCGAGCTCCCATATTGAGACCTATCATTTTATTATTAGCCATAACTGCTAGCCGCTACCATAATGATAACAGACGGCTTTTGCGGCTATTGTCGGCAACATTACTGTCATCATTTTTGTGATGATCCGGTCCGGCAGCGGAGTTCGGCCCGGAGTTTCGTGTTGGTCATGTGTAATGTTCCCTGATCGTGTTCGCCTGTGTATAATTACATGAGTGTGTAAAGCTGCCCTGTTGTGTCTGTTCGTCGTCAGGTCAATGTCTGGTGATGTTCCTTATGTATTAAACCCCTGTCATGTGACGTCGTGCGTATGCGTCCTGCTTCCTCGCCATGTCCAGACAACGTAATAATTGTATTATTAGCCATAACTGCAAGCTGTTACCTTAATGATAACAGACGACTACTGCGGAGATTGTTGGCGATATTACAGTTATCATTTTATTATTAGCCATAGTTCCAAGCCGCTACCATAATGATAACACGATAACAGAAGATCAAATGCATGCGACCATGAAAACGCTATAATCCTCTTAATTCCTGCAACGTGGAGGGGAATACGTTGCTGAACAAATTCCACCTGTTTACTGGTCATTTGAGACGGTGGCCTTTTGTCTGAGGGTGGGAGCGTGGTGCAGAGCTTTGTGGAGCAGGTGTGAATTAAAAGACGCTCGTCTCTGACCAGCGCACTGGAAGTCCATCCACACGCGAGAGGAGAGAGCAGATGTGTGAGCGATGGCGTGGCTCTCGGGTTTCGGGGGGCCAGACACGATTCAAACAAGGAGACGCGAGTCAAAACAAAAACATTGGATATGGCCTTCTCCTCCGACTACAGGACTGGGTTCTGAAGCCCAGCTGGGTCAGTTTGTCCTTGGAGAAGCTGCGATGACCTGGACTGTACGAGATAAAGGCATTTCCACCTCAGAGCAGCCATCTCCAGCGATAAGTGACATCTGTAGAGAAACCGTTACCAACATACCTTGGCCTCTCCTCCTTCATAAGCATGTGTGGTCGTCTCCAGGGGTCCTTAAAATTCCTTTTGAAGGAGTCGGGCAAAATTTTGGCCACTTCTGAAACAGGGACGAGAAATACTGTGATTGGGACACGTTCACTTCTCAGTTTCCTACATTTTCATTGGCCTTGATGAACACTGAACATTTTCAGCCTTCTAATTATGTTGTGGGTCAATTTGGCCAATTTTCACTTGCTGCCTTTCTCGTATTTCACACTTTTAAACCTATTTACTGTATAAAACGTGGATCTACGGACTGGTGTAGACGCATGAGAATTAGCTAGAAAGTTCGAAACAACTTTCCACCAGGGTGCTGAAGCAGAAGAGGCAGTTTCTGAACCAGAACAACCATCTAAGGGAGTGAGGTCGTGTAAATCTGAAATGGATAAATTGACTTCAACAAAAACCTAAGAGGTCTGTTAGATTCCAATGGCACTGAAATGACTCCAAGATTTACAGGTCACATATCCATCAAGATTTGAGATCTTCGTAGCACAACTATAGAATTCTAGACACAACTAATTTGGATGGATCCTGTGGGTTTGATGAGAACTGGATTAAATTGACTTGAGCGCTGACTGTGGAGGCAGAGAGCCACATGGCAGAAAGCCTGAGAAGAACCAGGGGATTCAGCTTGTTGTGGAGGGCTTTAATGGTATAATATATCATATGAAGGCTTCTTCACATCCTACTCCCTTGCAGCGAACCCTGGTAGGGCCTGTTAGGGAGAGCACACCTAAACTTCCTGGTGAGTTTGAGAAGATACGGGGTAGATCTGTGCATTCTTTCAAACTTTTTTAATGAGCACTTTTGGTTGCATTTCTGAATGACATGAAGCCACAAATTATCCTCGAATACAGTTCCACCAAAGTTGGAGTTGACAAGCTGGATGAAGCCAGGTCTGGATACAGCTGCCACGGCATGACTGCTTGTTGGCCTTTAGTGATCTTCTAAGACATTGTAGATGTTATATCCTTTGGATATAAAATGCACAAG
Source organism: Denticeps clupeoides (assembly GCF_900700375.1). Taxonomy (NCBI): domain Eukaryota; kingdom Metazoa; phylum Chordata; class Actinopteri; order Clupeiformes; family Denticipitidae; genus Denticeps; species Denticeps clupeoides. Next base: position 21,343,671 of record NC_041717.1, read on the forward strand.
CAAAGATCACATCCACGTGAATGCAGGACCAAGGACATTTCATGCAAATGTTCCTCTTGCGTGCAATGCATTTTTCCCTGTATCTCAAACTCGAACATTAGTTACGATTATTCAACTTCCATATCTGCTTCTTCATGCATTCAGTCAGCACTTGGTTGGCACTGAAGGGTTCATCCTTTTCACAATACGCACGCCTTTGTGATGCATGGGAAATCAGACCAGCAAATCGGGCCGTTTTATACACAGACACTACACACGTCTCCTTTCATCCAATCACATCAACACTCACACACTTCCTCGCATTCTTCCACCGCTGTCTTCTTCAGACAGATAATCACACTGTTTCTGTCTCTTTTATGTGCCCACACAGCCTGCCTGTATCATCTCTCTGTTTCTTATCCACACACACGTTACCTTTGGCCGAGTTGCACTCCGAAGTGTGTCCCATGCACCCCCGGCGCTGTCTGAGGTCAGGGCAGGGCGTGCCCCCGTTCCGGGGGGGCGTGGTCACCGGTCGACTGCGCTCGGTCGTGCCCACGCCGCACAGGGACGAGCACGGGGACCAGCTGCCCCACTGGCCCACCACGCAGTCTATACCTGCTGACAGAGCAGACAGAGCCTGAGTTAATGCAGACGTTCACCATGTCTCACCACCTCAAACAGCAGCTGCCTTTCTTTTCATGTGGAAGGAGGGATAAAGATAAAGAGGGCAAAAAACAAACCGGGCGCTACCCCCATCTGCCCACGAAACATCTGATCCCGGGAGGTGATTAGACCCAAAAGGTCTAGATTTGTGGATTAAAGACGGAAACGTAGCATTCCAACGAACACGAATAACGCTAATCCGTGGACTGGTTCTGGTCGATCGCGGGTCTCTCTCTCGCTCGCTTTCTGTCATTCTAGTCTTCCGGAGGAGTGACACTTCTCAACACAAAGCTGCGGCGGAATTCCACGAATTCCTTCACATTAGCTCAGCAGACCTGTGGCAGCATACATGCCCATACACTGGCACTATAAACACACACACACACACACACACACTTGAGGCTGATTCTCATGGAAAGCCAGAAAATATCTCCCACTGCCTTTCAGATTCGTTTGTTGCTAATAAAGACAAATTAATCCGGCATGAAGCATAAACCTCTTGTAATTGATTATGTATTAACTGTAACTGTTAAAGCTTACAAACATTATATTGCATCATATTAAGCATTATATCATAATTGTAGTATTTTTTCAGAAAAATACTAACAAGATTTTGTGCAACAAGTGTGGTTGGGTGTCAGGAACCACGTGATTCAGGAACCCTGGCCAATCACAGCCGAGCTCAATCTGGCCTGATTGACCAGGACACCATAACAGAGGGCAGCAGCCTCTAAACGGCGCAGCTGCATTCATATGTTACAGACACTCCCCTTACGCTACAGCTGGTGTTTGCTTCCTGTTCTGGCCATCGCCACACGCCTGCGGATTTTTTCCGTTGTCCCGTTGTTCCTGTTTTTGGCCCTTGTGCCATTTCCTTTGTTCTTTATAATAAATCCCATTGGTTCCAATGTACAACCTCTGCGATTCATTCCCCCTCCGACCCTCAGACATGACAAAATTTTTGCAAGAACATGTACAAAATGTGTTGATAATGTGCAGGAAGAGCGTATTATCACAATTATTGCACAGATATGCAGAAAACAACAAAACCTTGTTTCTACATTTACATTTACAGTATTTATCAAAGCGACTTACAATCAATAGTTACAGGGACAGTCCCCCCCTGGAGACACTCAGGGTTAAGTGTCTTGCTCAGGGACACAATGGTAGTAAGTGGGATTTGAACCTGGGTCTTCTGGTTCATAGGCGAGTGTGTTACGCACTAGGCCACTACCAACCCTACCACCCTGTTTCTGAATTTAAAGAAGATTTTATGGAGAAAGTCCCAAAGTAACGATCAGCTATTCCAACAATGGGCAGAAACAGTGACAGCGTGACAACTGCATGCAAAATAACTCCTGCTGTCGCATGATACACAACCAGCACGTTCAACATGTTTACACACTCATGCACACAGACATACACACAGACGGGGTGGTAGTAGCCTAGTGGGTAACACACTCGCCTATGAACCAGAAGACCCAGGTTCAAATCCCACTTACTACCATTGTGTCCGTGAGCAAGACACTTAACCCTAAGTTGCTCCAGGGGGGGACTGTCCCTGTAACTACTGACTGTAAGTTGCTCTGGATAAGGACGTCTGATAAATGCTGTAAATGTAAATGTAAATGTAAACATACACACTCCTTCACACAGTGCATTAATGGAACCGAGGGACAATTCACAGAATTTATGATGCGGTGACCGTAATCCATCACAGCTCCATCAATGAGAGCGCTTGATCCTGGTTATTTAAATTACGAGTGCGTTGTAGGTACCTCCAGGCAATCGTGTCAAGAGTAACACTTCATTCACGTGGAAATGGAGGGTTAAGAGCATCATCAGTCTATTGCCAAGTACGTTCATAAGTGCGCTCCATTAAGGAAACACTGAGCAGAGGGGAGTGTGTGGGAGGACATCTGACAGTTGGAAATAACGCCTGGATGGTCCACAAAGTTGCCTGCAGAGTGTCCTACAGAAACTAAAGGATTGTCCACTTTTCCAGCCCACTGGAGATGTTACATGCTGCAATGCTCCAATGCAATGGCCATATTATGATATGGCACTATGACATCTTACTGACATCTCAATGTCACATTAAAAACATACTCTGCATCGTCGTGGAAATGATGGCCACAGAATAGGTAAGATCTGCTTGGCAGCTAGTTATAGTTTCACTTTGCTGTCCTTGCATCCTTCTTGTTCACTTGTCACACTTCTGTCGTCTTCCTCATGAACATTGAAGTCCTACAACGTGTGCCTTGTGAAGTGAAGTTATTGTCATTGTTACACAGCACAGCACACGTTGACACAGTGAAAAGTGTACTCTGCATTTAACCATCACCCTTGGTGAGCAGTGGGCAACCATGACAGGCGCCCGGGGAGCAGTGTGTGGGGACGGTGCTTTGCTCAGTGGCACCTCAGTGGCACCTTGGCAGCTCGGGATTCGAACCGGCAACCTATTAATTACGGATCCGATTCCTTTACCCGCTGAACAAGGGTTAGACCGAGGTGACTGAACCCTCCGTAGCTGAAGTTCCTACTCTATGGTTCCTCTCTCCTGTTCCTGCTGCTCAGTCCCATGTTCCTGGGATTTTACTTGCTCTGTTCCTTCTGATCTCGTCCCTCATCCTCTGCATCTTCCTGAGAAAAGACCCGTCCAAAAGGGTAACATGGCAAGGAAGGTCTTAACCTTCCATGGGACCTCCATTGTTACCCTGGTCCCCACTGCCATGTCATGCCACTATTGTTTCATATGGACCTATGGCATTGATATGCCTAAACAATATGAAAGTGAAGTGATTGTCATTGTGATACACAGCAGCACAGCACACTGTGCACACAGTGAAATTTGTCTGTACTAGACTGTACTAACTGTACTAGATCATCTTACCAGCTCACGAGTGATAATAATATGGGTTTGAACATGATTTGTCTCATTCCTCCTGTTAAACTGGTCATGTTCACCTGACCTTGCCACAAGCTGATGTGTTTTGAGTTTGGTTTGGCAATTAAAATTGAGTCGAGCGTTCGTGTGTCGGCCCAGAAAACACGACCCACCACCAGGAATGATCTGCATTCTGTTAAAATTCCACATTATGCCTAAATCTCCGCTTACTGCGGTGCTTGGCAAATCCCCTGCAATTTCTGAGGGAACCAACAGCTGAGCACCGTGACCGGCTTTAACAGGCCGTAAACGGAACCTTCGGCATTAATAGCAGCGTCGCGTGTCATTTCACAACTTTGTTTTTCTGCTCAAAATCAGTTTTGGGGAGAAAGTTGTTTCTGGCTCAGCAACTATCCACCTTTGCCAACCAAAAATGCTGAAACTTTCAACAAACAGAAACAGATCTGCAGAAGATGCAAGCGGCAAGATAAAATACAAGAGAGAGCGGGTAGATCTGGCCTGAAAACGATACCACAGACTTATCACGATATCAAAATATTCTACTCTGAAACAAATCTGTGGGGAAACAATATTCTGCTTTTGTGTTTGAGTTTAATGAAGGAAAGTCTCTTTACAAAAGAAAGGAGACCGTAAAATAATATTTCAACATCTGCTTTCATACTACAGTTTTAAGTCATATTTTCTGCCACATTTGTGCAAGAGGAATGAATAACAAATGTTCCCAACTGTTCCCAATATTCCTTTCTCTGTTGTTAATTACCACAGTACACATGTAATAAAAGTCCGTTTGTTTTATTGCACAACTCATTGTGCAACTCGAACCTACACCCACCCACAGACAAACAGAGGTCAAATTAGTGGTAACGGAGGGGTTATTCCCACAAGCCACAAAAAGGGGCTTCATATCCCGTCCTTTTGTGGGGGCTCAGCTCGACCTGATGACCTCTGCACCTCTGGCACAGTCTTTTACATGTAGAGAAAGTTCATATTTGCCATTTTACTTACCTAGAACAAACCTAGAACAAAAACTAATACCATTCTGTGAAATGGACTTATAACTGTGATGCATAGGTACACGGGTTGGACCTTTTCGACGTTCCATTTCGTGTTCAAAGATCCTTTGCATGTGGAGGAATCGAGATGAAAGGACCTACAGGGAAACATCTTGATCTGATCTGCATCACCTGCACGGTCTCAAAACACACATGGCGCCATTTTCAAACTGGAACTAGCAATTAGCGCTAAGCATGGGGACTTGTCTTTGTCGATTTATGCAAATAAAAAAAACAAGAAAAGAACCGCTTGGTACTTACCTGAGCCCATAATCACACACGCAACATTCTTAAAGACACAAAGGGACACAATGGTAGTAAGTGGGGTTCGAACCTGGGTCTTCTGGTTCATAGGCGAGTGTGTTACCCACTAGGCTACTACCACCCTGGTGATGAAGCCCCATGCTGAGGCCATAACGCCAGTTTGAAAATGGCGCCCATAGACTTCTGTTTGTACACTCTGTGAAGTCCACATAGTGCACTGAGAAAAGACTCTCAACTTGCATACAGCATCACTCGCCGAAATATCTACCAATTATCTCCTAGTTTTGATGATTAGAATAAACTGCATGTTGCTATCATTTACTAAGACACTAAAAGCAGTGTAATGAATTTTTGAGAGTTTGCATTCCTGCTCATTCATCCAACATCAAACTCCTCCGGCCTCCCGAAATGCCATTAATTCTCCGAGCGGCAAGGGAACGGCAGGAACGTCCCTCCTGCTTTCTCTCCAAACAGCGCGGTCCCGCGGAGCGTGAGGATGGTCTGATGAAGAGCAGACGCAGCCTCCCTGCCGAGCTCAGTCACATGCAGTTTACAGGGCCGACAACGTGTCTTCCAACATAAACCACCGGCTTTTTCATTATTACAAGTTACTTGTGGAACAGCCAGTTTTGAGAAACGTAGATGTCCTTTATATTACATTTACATTTACAGCATTTACCAGACGCCCTTATCCACTTACAATCAGTAGTTACAGGGACAGTCCCCCCCTGGAGACACTCAGGGTTAAGTGTCTTGCTCAGGGACACAATGGTAGTAAGTGGGATTCGAACCTGGGTCTTCTGGTTCATAGACGAGTGTGTTAACCACTAGGCTACTATATATATTAATATTGATTATTGAAAATAATATATACGTTTGTGTCTTACATTGCCATGTAAGTGCAGTGAATCTACAGGAATGTGTTCTGAAGCCCGTGTCGCAATGCTGCGCCCTTTTAACGGGATAAATACAGAGCAGGATGTTTTCACCATGACATGTCACACGCGAGACACACAAATTCCAGGAGAAGGGGGACCTGCCCGGCATCGATGGAATTTGTGGCTTTTGTGGTGTTTTTAAGCGTTGCATTAAAGCTAAGAGCTCTGTGTTCTATCGCTGAGTTTTATGGAGAGCGAGACTGTAAAAGGCAGACAGGCCCACCGGGCCGATGGATGCGGTGACACCGTCTCGCCATAATTCATCGAATCACAAAAACATGTTGGCCTCCCACAGAACACTCAGCGCCGGGACCAGAACCGTGGTTAAAAAAAAAAAAAGACTTTCATTCTCATTCTCATGCCAAAGGAAAGATTCCGATTTGGAATTCTGTCGGCTTATTGTTATTGTGGAGATGAACAGCCGGAGTGGCGGGAAGGAAATGTGTACAAGCACACTGCAAAGTGGACACGGTCTTGTCCAAATCTACACCCACGCAGTTGGAATTATCAAAATGTCTGTTCTGCTCCCAGTTCCTCCTCCCTCAGCGTGGTTCCTACCCTATCAGTCCCATCAGAGGCATGTAGAGATCCTCTGCTCTTACTGAGGGACATCTGAAGGACAACATCTGGAACCTTGTTCCTCAATCCATTCTTGAGTCCTTTTTTGGAGTGTGGCCACACACTCCAAAGTAACGGCCACACGAATGCAAGAATTATAAGCAGAACATCACCAGAGCACCACACTGCCTTGTGAGTGATTGTCACATGTGATACACAGCAGCACAGCACACAGTGCACATAGTGAAATTTGTCCTCTGCATTTAACCCATCACCCTGAGTGAGCAGTGGGCAGCCATGACTGGCGCCCGGGGAGCAGTGTGTGGGGACGGTGCTTTGCTCAGTGGCACCTTGGCAGAACGGGATTCGAACCGGCAACCCTCTGATTGCGGGGCCGCTTCCTTAACCACTAGGCCACCACTGTCCCACAGACATTATGAAGCCATGTCTCCTGACACCCCCGTCCATCCACACAGACACATGATTCTTCAGATCAAGACACCTTCCCTGGGCGGCAGTGCTTCACAATGACAATCATTTCACTTCAGATCAGACCTGAAGGACTGGCCCTCAACCCCAATGCACATCACTGGTTCCTTGGAGTAGTGAAGGTAGGTCCTGTCCAGAGCTTTTATGGAGATGCTCCAACCCAGTTGTCTAGCATCAGAATTTGGTCCGTGTCTTTCCTCAGATTCGAACTCCTTCTTTCCAACCAGTCATCTCGAAGAACTGATCGTGAATTTGCTTCATTTGACGGCTCCAGTGTAATGTTATTGACTTCGCCTGTCAGCGGGTTTAATGGCGGGTCTGACGGGTGTGAGAAGAATACTGAGGTCACTGAGACAAATTGGAACTGTCTCATATCGACCAACATGCTGAAGTGATTCTGGAGATGTCAGCTGATTGTATGTGTGTGTGTGTGTGTGTGTGTGTGTGCGCTGTTTGCGTTTAAAAGTTTGTGTTTCATTACCGTAAGTTACAGCGAAGTCGACATTTTGACAGCATGATGAAGAGCCCCAGAGGAACAGGGCAGAGAAGAAGAGTGCACTAATCTGACAGCTCTCCCCACGCAGAGACAGATGGAAGCAATCAGAGTTGAGGAGCGTGTGTGAGTAGAGAGACTGTGTGGAGAGCACGTGTGAGTAGAGCATGTGTGAGTAGAGCGTGTGTGAGTAGAGCATGTGTGAGTAGAGCGTGTGTGAGTAGAGCGACTGTGTGGAGAGCACGTGTGAGTAGAGCGAGTGTGAGTAGAGTGTGTGAGTAGAGCGAGTGTGAGTAGAGTGCGTGTGAGTAGAGAGTGTGTGAGTAGAGAGTGTGTGAGTAGAGCGACTGTGTGGAGAGCACGTGTGAGTAGAGCGAGTGTGAGTAGAGTGTGTGAGTAGAGCGAGTGTGAGTAGAGCGACTGTGTGGAGAGCACTTGTGAGTAGAGCGAGTGTGAGTAGAGTGTGTGAGTAGAGCGAGTGTGAGTAGAGTGCGTGTGAGTACAGTGAGTGTGAGTAGAGCGAGTGTGAGTAGAGCAAGTGTGAGTAGAGCGAGTGTGAGTAGAGTGTGTGAGAAGAGCGAGTGTGAGTAGAGTGCGTGTGAGTAGAGAGTGTGTGAGTAGAGCGACTGTGTGGAGAGCACGTGTGAGTAGAGCGAGTGTGAGTAGAGCGACTGTGTGGAGAGCACTTATGAGTAGAGCGAGTGTGAGTAGAGTGTGTGAGTAGAGTGAGTGTGAGTAGAGAGTGTGTGAGTGAGCAAGTGTGAGTAGAGCGAGTGTGAGTAGAGTGCGTGTGAGTAGAGCGAGTGTGAGTAGAGTGTGTGAGTAGAGCGAGTGTGAGTAGAGTGCGTGTGAGTACAGTGAGTGTGAGTAGAGCGAGTGTGAGTAGAGTGTGTGAGTAGAGTGAGTGTGAGTAGAGAGTGTGTGAGTAGAGCAAGTGTGAGTAGAGCGAGTGTGAGTAGAGTGCGTGTGAGTAGAGCAAGTGTGAGTAGAGTGTGTGAGTAGAGCGAGTGTGAGTAGAGTGCGTGTGAGTACAGTGAGTGTGAGTAGAGCGAGTGTGAGTAGAGTGTGTGAGTAGAGTGAGTGTGAGTAGAGAGTGTGTGAGTAGAGCGAGTGTGAGTAGAGTGCGTGTGAGTAGAGCGAGTGTGAGTAGAGTGTGTGAGTAGAGTGAGTGTGAGTAGAGAGTGTGTGAGTAGAGAGTGTGTGAGTGAGCAAGTGTGAGTAGAGCGAGTGTGAGTAGAGTGCGTGTGAGTAGAGCGAGTGTGAGTAGAGTGTGTGAGTAGAGCGAGTGTGAGTAGAGTGCGTGTGAGTACAGTGAGTGTGAGTAGAGCGAGTGTGAGTAGAGTGTGTGAGTAGAGTGAGTGTGAGTAGAGAGTGTGTGAGTAGAGTGTGTGAGTAGAGCGAGTGTGAGTAGAGTGTGTGAGTAGAGAGTGTGTGAGTAGAGCGACTGTGTGGAGAGCACGTGTGAGTAGAGCGAGTGTGAGTAGAGTGTGTGAGTAGAGTGAGTGTGAGTAGAGAGTGTGTGAGTAGAGTGTGTGAGTAGAGCAAGTGTGAGTAGAGCGAGTGTGAGTAGAGTGCGTGTGAGTAGAGCGAGTGTGAGTAGAGTGTGTGAGTAGAGCGAGTGTGAGTACAGTGCGTGTGAGTACAGTGAGTGTGAGTAGAGCGAGTGTGAGTAGAGTGCGTGTGAGTACAGTGCGTGTGAGTACAGTGAGTGTGAGTAGAGCGAGTGTGAGTAGAGTGCGTGTGAGTACAGTGAGTGTGAGTAGAGCGAGTGTGAGTAGAGTGCGTGTGAGTAGAGAGTGTGTGAGTAGAGCCCTGGGGGTCCGGGACCTTTTATCCACTCCATCTTTGGCTCGGTGCACCACGGCCTTCGCCCAGTAAAATTGCTGCAGCTTTTTACCTTATAAAGAAAAGGGACGCGGCCGTCCCGTCCCGTCTCACCGAGGTCCTTTCTGGCCACAAGAGACCAGGAGGACACAGCTGAACCCGGAGTGAGTAGACGTTGTATTATAAACAGCGGGTTCAAAGCGACTTTTACTCCCGAGAATCCTGCAGAACGATCACATGATTATAATAAAAATTCATGCACGGGTGACAGGCCGGGGACAAAATGTGTTCCGCATCTGGAGGAATACCGCGGATGCTTCTGGAAAGATCTGCACCTTCTTCCCACCCAGATGTGCGATTCGCCATGGCTGCTGTTCACGGCAGCGCCTACATATTTACGGCTCTCGCACGAGTCCTCGCCGTCACAGAAGCAATAACACAGGACGTGAAGGTCACCTGCCTGATGTCTTCTGCGGCAGTCCCACACGGCAAAAAAAACGCACATTCTAACCACGCATAACCGATCAAACACAAACTCAGAGCGCCATTAATGTCTTAAAGACAGAAACTGAATGTCAAAACTTACAGCGTAAATACTGCAGTGGAGATGAGACTGTTTTTATAACCACGATGACTAAATTAAAGTAGTCATAGTAATGGGCGTGGCACCAACAACAGACTCGCCACTCTGATGTTATTTGCGTAAACATGATGTAATAATAGGTTGCCGGTTCGAATCCCGATCTGCTAAGGTGCCACTGAGCAAAGCACCGTCCCCACACACTGATACCCGGGCACCTGTCATGGCCGCCCACTGCTCACTCAGGGTGATGGGTTAAATGTAGAGGACAAATTTCACTGTGTGCACCGTGTGCTGTGTATCACATGTGTCAATCACTTCACTCTATTTAAGTGGTCACCATACAACCAAAACTGACCCGGTGACCTTGCGTTGACTGCCAATTTGTGCAGCTGTGTGATTTGATTCTGAGAAAATTGTGGGCTTTTATCACTCTATACCCGTTAGAACCCGGGTTAAACAAACCCACCCTTTACCCACACGGTCCCAGAGAGCGGCGGTGAGGTTCATGCTGGAACGCTGGTCACACAGTTACCACACATCAAACGCTGATGCTGTGACCTTGTAACCTTTTAATCATCAGAATCGGAAAACTTTATTAATCCCGAGCGAACTGCACAGAGGGGAAGATATTCGTTTACATTTACGGCATTTACCAAACGCCCTTATCCAGAGCGACTTACAGTCTGTAGTTACAGGGACAGTCCCCCCCTGGAGACACTCAGGGTTAAGTGTCTTGCTCAGGGACACGATGGTAGTAAGCTTGAACATACACAGTAAGTACAAGACATACAACAAGTGCACAGAGAGAGAGACAGACGTACCACATTTATGAGTATAAATAAAAATAAGTAATGTAGTAATGGCACATAAGCATCTTGCCCTTTCATGATATAACAATTTCTATAATCTTCTATAAAAATTTGAGATCATGAGGTCGGTTTTCGTGAAATGTAGAAAAGTTGCAGCAGGTGGCCCGACTCACCTGAGAGGTGACACACCCGCCGGTAGTCCTCGCAGCAGTCCCCGGTCCTCTGGCAGTACGTGTCGCAGTAGCACACGCTCTTGCGCTTGGTGTACCCGACGCAGTCGTTGTCGCGGCCCGGGCAGCAGCCGCCCGAGTCCCGGTCGGCGCAGCCGCCCTGCACCCGGTACACGCACGTCCCGGAGAGGCAGAGGAGAAGCCCGCAGAGCCAGAGTCCGCGGCCGGGCGCCCCCATTGCTGCGACGTTCCCGAGCACCCCTGGAAGGAGTCGGCACAAGACGCGAGAGTCTCCGGAACACAGACACGTCCGGGGATTAGGCATGAGACGAGCCCCTGAGCCCGAAAGTATGAGGTTGGGCTGGATTAGACCCGGGATTAGGCGCTGGATTACCGCTGCGCGCCCCCACCGGGGTTGCCAGGCGAGCCAGCTTTACGCCACATGATAAGAAATGAGCACTGGAACATGGGTTACAATAGTTAGAATTGACAGAACATAAAACAATACTCGACACAGATATATATATATAGCAGGTGGACGTGTATTCAGTGCTAGGTTTTCCCCCGAAATTTTAATTATTTTATTTAATTATTTTAACTAGTTTTAGTTCATCACAACCAGCACACTTAAAAAAAAAATAAAATACAAAAAATCATTTTTGGAATAAGACAAAAAAAAACTATGTTTTGGAACTGTGTTCATTAAACAAAAAGAAGTTTTATTTGCATTGCACGATTACACTTCCAGGGATAAACTGTTTTTAAATCTATTTATAAGTCTGACTGTTGGAGAAGCATTTCAGGTGACGACCTCTTGAAGCTCATCGAGAGAATGCCAAGAGTGTGCAAAGCAGGAATCAGAGCAAAGAAACTAGAATATAAAACATGTTTTCACTTATTTCACCTTTTTGTACATAACTCCACATGTGTTCATTCTGTTTTGATGCCTTCAGTGAGAATCTACCAACGTAAATGGTCATGAAAATAAAGAAAACACACTGAATGAGAAGGTGTGTCCTCACTTTTGGCCTCTACTGTATATATGTGTGACAGTGTACGTGTAATTCTTTCCGTCCCATCTCTGCTCTGCACTCCGGGGTGATTTTCCCGCAGACCTGGCAACACGTCCCGCTCCGCCTCTTGGGGACCTCAGGGGTGTCATTACCGCGCCATCCTGACAGCTGCTGCCCCTTCACTCACCGCTCTTCCGCGGCTTCAGGGGCGCTCAACCCACACAATGGACTCTAAATTGCCCTAAAAGCGCCCTTAAAAGTCTCCACCTTTGAGTAATAACCTCTATAAGCGCGCAGTAAAACGTTGGCGAGCGAAGTTGCCTGTTTAATTGGTTGTGACACCTCCAGATAAATGGGGGCTTCAGCACAACATCATGAACAATGGCAATTACGTCCCCTTCATTGGCTTTGTGTAGATGCCGCTGTGGCTGCTGCGGTGCGCCGTTGCATGTTTAGTCCGCTGAGCAGTAAAGTCCATCTGGAGACCCTGCTGAAAACAGAGCTGCTGGCTTTACTGGTGACCTGGAGGCGGGACACATCCTGGCTAGATGTTGGTGGATGACATGGTGGCCATCAGCGGTTTTCACATTGACAACATTCACCAGACGCCCTTATCCTTATCCCAATTTACAATCGGTAGTGACAGGGACAGTGAGGACAGTCACTCAGGGTTAAGTGTCTTGCTCTGGCACTTTGTGGTGGTCTGGTTCTTAGGTGGTCTTAGCCACTAGGCTACTACCACCCTTTAATTTATATACTCCAAAATATAATTTCATTATTAATAGCATCATCATTGTTTACCAGTGAAACAACAGTGCGGGTTTGTGCACCTGTTCTTCATGATGAAGATGAAGAAGTTGGACCAGGCCGATCCTTTCCATACGTTTCTATCGCTCCTGTACACGCTCCTGTACTAAACAAATGTACTAATTTCAGCCACGTGTTGATTGCAATGGACCATCTCCGATCTCACGTGGTTCATTTTTCATAAGTTTGCTTCTGTGCACAACTTCTGCCAGGGTGGGCAGATTAAAGGGCCGTTCTGTGCACTTTGTCTCCCTCTGGAGGTTCAACTTTCTAAGATTCCAGAGTTCTTTCTTTTTCTTTCATCACATTTGTGTGAACATTTGCGCAAATATTCACATTTTTCCACTCATAGTTTTCAGAGTAACAATATTCATTCAATGGCAGCCCTCTTAACAAACAGACAATCACACAGAAATTTCGCCGTAGAATTCCCGGAGTGGTTTTCGTTGCAGTAGCAGACCATTCCGGATCTGTTCAATCAGACAGATCGTTGTCAGAATATTCGACCCAGTTACAGAATAAATTGTCAAAGAGCTTCCTGTAAGACGTGGTCGAATTTGGAGTTTTGTGCAGCATAATACTTTGTATTTTGCCAGCAAGCCTCTCCTGATCTTCAAAGTCCGCCCGTGAACTCTCTGTCTCCCCACTTTGGGGGTGCAAAGCGGCCTGCCCTTTGACCTCAAGCACCTCCTCCGGGTCGGCATTACTGACCCGAAGCACTCCTTCCTTCTTGCGCTAGTTGAAGGCCTCGTATTCTCTGCTGACGCTCTCCTCCGTCCGGCAGGCCTCCTCGTGGTGCAGAAGGGCCTGCACGTACAGTCTGTAGGCCTCCTCTTTCAAGCGCACGGCCTCGTCCAGCACGCGCGCGGCCTCCGCCCTCCTCCTGACCATGTCTTCGTAACCGGGTTCCATAGAGTTTTCTCTCTCTCTCTCTCTGTGTTTCCGAATAAATGGGTTCTACTACAACACTAAAGAATCTATCAAGCCAACCAGGCAGCCTGTTACTAGGAAAATTCTTTAATATGATTATTACTGAGCCTCCTAATTGTAATGTAGTAGAAAAACATTTTTAGACAGAAAAGTGTCAACCTAAATATTTTTTTTTCTACTACATGCATTTTCTGTCTAAAATGAATTTTTGTTCTACTACATGACGATTAGGGGGCTCCGTACACTATAAACAAGGGGTAGCACAAAATATTAGGGGCAGTGGTGGCCTAGTGGTTAAGGAAGCGGCCCCCGTAATCAGAAGGTTGCCGGTTCGAGTCCCGATCCGCCAAGGTGCCACTGAGGTGCCACTGAGCAAAAGCACCGTCCCCACACACTGCTCCCCGGGCGCCTGTCATGGCTGCCCACTGCTCACCAAGGGTGATGCAGAGGACACATTTCACTGTGTGCACCGTGTGCTGTGCTGCTGTGTATCACAAGTGACAATCACTTCACTTTATCTTTTTATTACACATTTACATTTACAGCATTAACCAGACGCCCTTATCCAGAGCGACTTACAATCAGTAGTGACAGGGACAGTCCCCCCCTGGAGACACTCGGGGTTAAGTGTCTTGCTCAGTAAAAAGTGGGATTTGAACCTGGGTTTTCTGGTTCATTGGCGAGTGTGTTACCCACTAGGTTACCACCACCCGCCCGTTCGGATCCCTGCACTCCAGCCCACTAGATGTCGCTACCTGCGGACTGCGGTGAAGGCGCGAACCACCGCAGCGGGAATCCGAGTCGGTTTATTTAACGCGCCTTTAAACCGAGCTTTGTCGTCCCGGAGGAGGAACGGCCGCTGGCCGGTTAGCATGCTAGTCGCGCCGACCAGCGACCGCGGCTGCTCCCTTCTCGGGCGTCTCTGGGCCCCCTGGGTCCGGGTCGGAATGGAGACGTTCCCCGGCGTTTACGAGCAGCACACGGACTCGACCAAGCAGCAGGAGAGACACTACTACCTGCTGTCCGAGCTGCAGGCGCTGGCCAAAGACCTGACGAGGTGCCCGCCGGCCAGCTTGCAGATGTCGTAAAGACGCAGGTTTTTAATTCGGGGAAGCGTCGTGTTTGGTAGTGTGTGCGGCGCACGGTTTACATGGTTCCCCGGCAATTCTGGGTTATTGATGTGCGTTTCGCGAACACGCTTTAGAAGAATCTTCGCAGTGCTTCTTTAATGTGAGCACCGTCTGTCCAATCACAGCAGCCGTGGGCAGTGACGTCACGCACTCTATAATTTATTTGCTTTCATGTTTCTTTTTTTCAAAAGCTAATTTGTGTAATTGTGCCTGTTTAAAAACCAATCGAATAAAATGCAAGCAAATTAAAGACAAAGTAAATCTAAGTTGTCATGTTCTTTTACGACTTCGTGCAGCTCGTTTCAGCAGCGACTGTCCTACACCACCCTGAGCGACCTGGCTCTGGCTCTGATCGACGGCACTGTGTACGAAATAGTACAAGGTCTCCTGGACATCCAGCACCTGACCGAGAAGAACCTGTACAACCAGCGGCAGAAGCTGCACAGCGAGCACAGAGGTGCGTCTTCACCATCGGTCGCATGTAAAAAGCTCAAATCCCACATCAGCCTTTTTGTTGCTTTCATGTCTTTTTTTTTTTTTTTTTTTTTTGTCCTCCTCAGTCCTGAAGCAGGATTTGATGCGTAAACACAAGCAGGCCGTGCAGGCCTGTAAGTCGCACAATCTGGCGGTCCTGAAGACAAACCAGCGAGCAGAAGCCGAGGTAACGGGCCGGTGGACGGTCTGGAGATGCTTGTCTGTGCCGTCGGTTCTCTCTTACTGCTGTGCACAGTTGGTTTGTAGGAGATTGCTGGTTTTATCAATGCTCATTTTATACAGAACAGATACGCAGGCGTAGGGTTCCAGGGACGAATAGGATTTTTTTAATAGTAGACCACTCGGAGGAGTGGTCTACTATTTGCAGCATTTGCCACACGTTTGAGGGGATTAGAAGCATATGAATATTGTTATGAGAAACATAATATTATTGGCTGCTTTTGAGGGGTTGTGGTTAAATAGACGTAAAGTGCATGTACTGAGGAACCTGCATGATGTCTGTTTACAGTAATTCTTTCTCCATGCCTCCGTAGGCCTTGGATCAGCGTGTTCGAGAAGAGCAGAGGATGATGGACGAGAAGATCATCGGCGAAATAGACCAGAAGGTTCTAGACCAGCAGAACACCCTAGAAAAGGCCGGTGTGCCGGGTTTCTACATCACCACCAACCCACAGGTGAGGTCTGGGTCTGAAACCAGGAGATGGTCCCGTTTACAACCTCATGATTTGTCCCTTTAGTAAAATGCATGGTTTTCCGTTTTTGGGAAGTGTTTTATGAGCCCTGCTCTGATAAACTGGTTTCCTGAACCGTCATGGTTCGAAGACACGCCTGATCATTCTCTTCGCTTTATTCATGGAAACTGACATGCTCCACAACCTTTATACAATGTACAACTATATATAATAATAATATTATATGTCTGTGAAGATTCTCAGTCATCCAGGTGAAGTTGTCTGAAAGTTGAGTCGTGGCAACTGGACTTTCTTGCTTGAATGTAGAGACGTTTCATTCTGCATCCACAGAACTTCTGTCAATCTTTGTCAATCTGACAAAGTTCTGTGGATGCAGAATGAAACGTCTCTACATTCAAGAAAGAAAGTCCAGTTGCCAGGACTCACCTTTCAGATATATAATATATACACATGTTTATAGATTCTCTTTTACTTGCACAGGAAGTGACCATGCAGATGAACCTGTTGGAGCTAATACTGAAGCTACAGCAGAAGGAGACGCAGTCAGGAACACTGCCTTGAATGTGTGTGTGTGTGTGTGTGTGTTTGAGTACTCAGTGGCCAGGATGAGAGCTGACTGAACAGATTCTGCTGCAGACCTTCGTCCCCCGGTATTGACGCGTATGAACTGTCATGTGCTCTGTATCTTTCTTGGGTTGTAACTTGGTTTTGTGAATATTTTCTGCTTTAGTACTGCGGAAAGCCAGCCCTGAAATGACATTAGTGTCCCAATAAGTCCTGTTTTTTTTTTTTTTTATCACTTAAGTGCACTTCTCTGGGGGCTCATGATAATAGTAATTATTATTATTGTTATTATTATTATATATATATTTTTTTGGCAGAAATGGTATCAAATCCTTTGTTAATAAAATTTGCGCAACTGTTTTTCCATTTTTTTAATTTCATAATTGTTATTATTTTATTATATATTTATTAACACACAAGCATTACATGTAGCTTCATGTCAGAAAAGAATACCTACAAACAACGTGATTAAACAAAATATCACTTGAGTGCAGGAGTGTATTAGGTTTGTCCAATTTAAGAATTATTCCAAATTAGTTTGTGTTTATTCTTCATGTTGACTTTTTTTTTTTTTTTTTTTTTTTTTTTTTTTTTTAAAGAAATTGTCCCATTATTGGAGAGCAGGGGGCACACAGTCTGTATTATAACTTTCACCAGTCGCATTTCTGCATACAGTCTACTCAATGTGATTCAGAACAATTCTCCTGATTTGAGTAATGACTATTGCATTTTATAACCTTATTGTCAAAAAATCAAACATGCCGTTTTAAATAAACGTATACAGAATACGTAATATGACTTGTTTAATGCAACTAAAATGTATATTAAAAGCACATACATATTATTGTATTACCTGCACTTTGTGCTACAGTTTTGCACTATGCATTATCTGTGTATTATAAGTGTATGTGCAATGATCTTGTTGCCTTAAAAGAATTCTGTTGGGGGGGGGGGAAGTACAGTAAAAAAAAGTAGACCTGTGGCTAGCTGTCAAAATCAGCATTTTTATTGCAGTAAAGAAAAACATAAGAGCAATGCAGTGTCTCACAGTCTTTTGATAAAAATTGTCCTCATTATTAACATTTAATTCATTTTTGAATCTGATACAACACTACAATTTGAAGCACACATCTGCTGATGCTTTAAGGTAATGTCAGACCTGTCAGACCTGCTTCTGCAGATTAAATTCCTAAACACAAGGAAATGTAAAAGTTCCTCATTCATTTACAGCATTAACCAGACGCCCTTATCCAGAGCCACTTACAATCAGTAGTTACAGGGACAGTCCCCCCCTGGAGACACTCAGGGATAAGTGCCTTGGTCAGGGACACGATGGTAGTAAGTGGGATTTGAACCTGGGTCTTCTGGTTCATAGGCGAGTGTGTTACACACTAGGCTACTACCACCCTACCATTGGGGAATTTTCCAAAATTCTGTATTATGGAGGGGAAATAAGGTCTCATAGCACAAACAAAGAAACAATATTCCCAAATGCAAACGAGCCAAGACGGGGTAAAGATGGGTAAAACCCCACGCTGGAGCAGGACGGTGATGGAGACCAACATTACTCCCACATTTGGTTCCTGTGGTGTCAGGAGTGAGATATTTGGTGTGAAGTCCAGGAGAAGGATGTAACACTTCTGTGGGGGGGAGCCTGGGAGAGACGATGTGCTGAAGGAAGCCACCTTTCAGTTCTTCAGAATCTACAAGGTGCTTTGTCTGTCTTGCATGCTTTATACACAGAGACGTGACATTCAGCTGTTTTATGTGGGCATCTGTACCAGCTGCAGTGTAACAGCCCGTGTACCAGAATTTATTAAGAACCAAGTACTTGGTAAAGGTTACAGATGACGTCTTTTTATCATGAACCACATTCCTCATGGATGTTTCATGATAGTTCATGTTCTAATCAGCCATCAAACCCTTAACCTCAGTCAAAATAGCTGAACAAGCAGGAAAAATGGTATTTACAAGTATTAAACATAATTCTACTGCTTTATACAGTGTTCACATGTCGTTTTCCACATGCCCGTTAGCGTTGGGTGAAGAAGTGTCCTTCAGTAGCTAAGTTTCCATTGTCACATCTGATTAGGACATTAGGCGTGCAAATTTCAAATATAAAATAATATACCTTCTACATCATGAAAACAGATACATACACACAAAAAATACAGGCTCTCAGAATGAATCTGTAATAACTTTTTGAAGATGGCCATGGACCTTATCTTGGTGGAACCAGGATCCATCCTGTGAACAGAATATTGATTGGTCTTAATGGAACCCGTTGTGATGAGAAATGGTGTCACATTTCGTCACTGACCTTGGCATTTCTTCCTGTAGTAGAGAACTCCTGCACCAGCCACCACCACCCCCAACACCAGCGCAGAAGCTCCAATCGCCATTTTATTCCTGTCTGATTCTAGATGTGAGAAATCTGTGGAGTCCAGATTCAACATCGTGCATTACGGTTTCTGTTCTTCTCTGCTGAGGTTGGTTGTCTTGGTGTTGGGTAATAACTCCAGACCTACCCCAGATGTACTCCTGTGGCAGTTTGAAGCTGGTGTGCTCCACCACACAGGAGATCTTCTCTCCAGGATTGGGGGTGAACTCTAGGTAGGAGTGAATCTGATAGTACCAGTCTCCGTCTGGCATCTCCTCAGTGGAGCTCACATCACTGGTCACTTCTTCACCGTCTCTCAACCAGGTCAGCTTGATGAGTTTTGGGTAGAAATCGTAAGCGCTGCACACCAGGATGGCTGGATGTTTGCCGCTGGAGGACTTCAGCAAACGCATTCGCACCTCTGGCTCAACTGGAGATTTAATACAAATGTATTTAATAATACGAATGTACAAATGTCCGTATCGCAATGAACCTTGGCACTTACCCCTTACAGAAAACTACTATGGACAATATTTTCAAACTGCCACCAAACGCAACACTATGCGCCAAGTGTGGGGCTTGATCTCTCCTGTAAGTCAAAAATGTCTTCTGGATTTACATAAATATAAAACCAAGCTCCTCCCATTTTCTAAACACAATTAAGGATTGTGTTCTGTGTGACCAAAGAAAACTACACACCTAAATAAAGGGCTGAGGACGCCTTTATCTGCACGCCAGCAGACAAGCCGCGCACTTGGCACCAGTTGAAAATGATCGATTATTGTTTTATTAAGAGGTTTAAGTGAAACCTTAATGCAAAGTTTTGTATTCATGGAATTGCTTCTATCAAAACCATGGCGTGCGCTGTCCTTACCTGTCTGGTCAAGAACGTGAGTGGAAAATTCCCTCGCGCTTGTTTTACAAAAATTCTCCACACCTTCACGCTCCCTGGACAAAAACCCTGAAATGTCTCTGTTCCAGTCCTCAGCGACTCTTAGCCCAAAACTGGTGTACCCTCCAAACATATTTCCACTACTGTTAAAGAATATGAATCTGATTTTATTGAAAATAAAAGCATCCTTGTACAGCATATCGCCGTAGTCTGCGGAGCTGGAAAGGCATTGGGAATGTCTCAGGTAGTAATATGCATCTGAAATAAAAAATAAAGAACAACAAGTCAGTAAGGAAATTAGAATTCCATGAAAGCTTAACAGGCCTAGTGACTCCTTGTCTCTAAGTTATCAAAGGTGCATTAGGATTAAAGGTCAAACTGTCTCAGTCTCAGTTTTTTTTATTACATTTAAACCAAAAGCATTTACTTACTTAACAGAGAATTAGTTGCTAAATACTGAAACAGTATCTGAAAGTCTACACGAAGGAACTATTGTTCATTCATTTCCTTTTTTAAATGCATTGTGCCATGAATGCAAATCATCTACACCAGAAATAGACCATCTAAAACAACAAATACAATTTCCACTTCTGTAATTATCTGTAAATTCAACAGGAATAGTATGAATATGCCTGGATAATAAGACACCTACCGGTTGTATATAGCCCAGAGAAGAGCAGCAGGACGGTATAAAGAGGAGCTGACATGTTTACAGGCCCTGAGTACGTTCCTGTACGCTTCCCCTCTTTAACCTTCACCACCGACTTTTCCCTCCTCATTTCCCAGAGCTGCACACTCACATGTCACTAGGAAGCATTAGAGTTCCGCACCCTCACCTTTTAACAGTCACGTCACCTGGGAATTTAACTCTTTCATGCGAACGGATTTTGACGCTAGATGGTAAGATAAAAGGTGCCAAGGCGATGGAAAATCTACTCTTCAGAATCAAGCAACTCATAACTGATTACACTTAAAACTATACTAAAAATACATCTTTAAATCACCCGTGACACATAGACCTAATCTCTGATGGAGGAAGTACAATTACAAATCTCAGACGCATTCCCATTATTTTGTATCACAAATTTTTTACATCACTTTATTTTTTAAGTCATGTTTCCAAAAGAGCTACAGGAGAGCTGCACGTCACTGCCAAGCTGCCATGGGACGCACTTCAAAATGTGTCAAACTACGTCTGCTGAAAGCATGCAAATGATAAAAACAACTAAATCGCCATGATGGAGAGCAAACCAGACCAGTCTTGCAAGGTAGAGCAGCAGCCATGATGGAGATAGAGGAACATCAAACCAGACCGGTCTTGCAAGGTAGAGCGGCAGCCATGATGGAGAAACAGGGTAAAAAGCCGAGCAGGGAGGTCGAGCGAAGGACAACGTCAGCCCTGAGACAGAAACAGGGATGGAAGCAAAGTAGAGCATTCGCGCGATGGAGAACGTCTGGAGCAACGTCTGGATCTATAACAGTGACCTACAATGCCAGCCTCCAACAAGTATAGATCTATAACGCTGGTTTATAACACAATACTGATATAGATGATGCACAGTGACATGTTCCTAAAATGCACGACTTATCTACTCATTATTTCATCACTGAAGCAAAGCAGATCAGTCTAGAAAAGCTCAACATCAGCCAGGAGAGTTATAAAGCAGAACAAACCTCCATGAGACACAGATGAACAGATACAGTTCATCAACCATCATGTCTGAACTGCTCGGGCCCGACAGCGCAGAGTTGCTGCAATTCAACCCCCGTTTAACATTAACATAGAAAATGCAACGAGAATGAAAAATGTTTTAATGTTTTTTAAAAAGAATGAAACAATTTAGTATTGGAGCTTGTATCTCATATTCTTGTACCTCATATTCACATGAAAAGCTCATAAGCAAAAAAAAAAAACATTTTTTACATGCAAGCCACAGTTTTTCAGTTCAACTCCCTCCTGAAATGTCCTCGGCTTGGACGGCTACAGCTTGGGTGGAATGCTCGTTCCAGTTCTGTTCTTGCGTCTGTTCCTGCTTCTCCATTGCTGGACATGGTTTTACATACACTCACGGTTTCTCATTTCTCTGTATCATTTCGACACTTTCATGCCAGCTTCACCTCCCACACTACACACTCAAAAGGTGACAACGTGACACCCATGACTTCTGCCTAGTTGTACTCCTAAAGAAGGCTGGGGTATCCACCTATGTCCTCACCAGCTTCTACAGGTACGGCTTTTGCCATATTTCTGTTCAGCTTCTCAGAGCCACATCAATTCAGAATCAGAATGACTTTATTTCTCACACAACTAGTACACAAAATGGTTACACATGAAGAGGGGGGGATTGTGTCATTATTTTAGTTTTATTTGAAAACAAAAACTATAATATAAAGTTATAAAGTTGCTCTACACTTCGCCCAATTCCAACAGCAGGTCCCCTAAACTTGAACCCCGGAAGCATCACAGTTCTTGCAGTTGTTTCCTTTGATGAGGAAGAACGTTCCAGCAGCCACTCCCAGCAGCCCCAGGAACAGACCCACTCCACAGAAGACTGATGGACCGACGCTGGGTCCATTATCCTCCACATCTGAGAAGGACACACACAGAGACATAAATTCAGCCACAATGTATTCTAAAAAATATTTTAAAATGTCCCACCCCACTCTCTGGTGCTGGGCTGGTCCAGTGCCTGGTGCTCCACAGTGCAGGTGTAGACGTCCCCCTGCCGAGGAACGAACTTCAGAGTCGAGAACAGGGTGAAGGTCACGTCTTCGTTCATGTAGAGCGAGCCCAGACGTACGCCCTGAGTTACATTCTCATTGTTCTTGGTCCATGTCACTCTGATGGGAGGAGGGTAGAATCCGGTCACATGGCAGATGAGGGTGTTCTCTGTCCCCTCCTTCACATCATCTCTAGTGTAGATGCTAGTCTGTGGAGGGTCTGCAAGTTAAGGGTACCTGATTATGGAACAGTGTATTTGTCTTCCTAAATAATGAAAACATTGATTTAATTGAAGAGGTTTTTATTTGACATTGTCATAATTTTCTTTAAAGCTCGTATCATATCAATAGAAGTCAGTGTTTGAGCTCCATTGCGATGACGATGACCTCAGCAAGCAAATGCCAGACAGTGACTTGAGGAGACGTGGAAAACAGGTGAAAAAAAACTTCATGGGTTGGGAGCACCAGGTTCCCAGTCATTTTTCTGGAGCGCTCACCAGGTGTGAATGTTCAGAGATCACTTTTATTTTATTTTACAAATGCCGATTATGTTGACAGTACTTTTTTCACAAAATTTGAAAATCCCAATTTATTAATCAGGAAGATTTGTCAAGTCCCATAGCTCCAGCATAGGTTACGTGGACGTTATTGTCCCCATTTGGGACCCGTGTTCTGTCCATGTGGGCTTGCAGTGTGGACCTTGTAATTTATATTGAATACACAAGAACAGATATGTGCATAAAAGATCACATCTTACCTTCAGCCTCGGGTGGGAAATTATAAGCTCTTCTGCAAATTTCCAGCATAATTTTATAATACGGAATTTCAGACTCAGCAAAGGTGTATAAAGTGGGCCAGTCCATTGGAACCGCAAAAACAGGCAATGTGCTGATAGCGGTTTTCTTCGTGAAATCAACGTATACCGCATTGTCACCGTTAACAGATTCAAAATCCATGTGAACATCATCAATGTCACTGTATCCAACCATGGCTACATGTTCATATTTATCTGGAAAAAAATACATGGCGTATAATAAATACAATAAATTGACTTGGGACTTGAATCATTAAATAATAATAAAAATATATGTGGATAATTGCACTAAAATAATTTTTTGATCCATTTTACTTTTTCATTTACAGCATTTACCAGATGCCCTTATCCAGAGCGACTTACAATCATTACTTACAGGGACAGTCCCCCCCTGGAGACACTCAGGGTTAAGTGTCTTGCTCAGGGACACGATGGTAGTAAGCGGGGTTCGAACCTGTGTCTTCTGGTTCATAGGCGAGTGTGCTACTACCACCCCTTTACCAATGATCCATTACCAAATGAAAACCAAATACATACATAATAAAAAAGATAAATCCTTCATACACACAGGGACTTGGATTATCCGATGACCAGCAGTAAACATTTTTTTAATAGTTTCTACAGATATTATTTATATAATCTACAAGAAAATGTGCTCAGACCAGGACACCTTCTTCCACTGCTGCATGGTCCAGATCTGACTCTCACACCGGTGGTCTAGCAGGTAAGGAAACAGACTCGGAAGGTTGTGGGTTCACATCCTGAACTGCCCAGGTTCCACTGAGGTCCCCTTGATGAAGGTACCGTCCACACGCAGCTCCCTGGGCGCCTGTCATGGCTGCCAACTGATCACCAAGGGTGACGATTAAATACAGAGGACACGTTTCACAGTGTCACCGCGTGCTGTGCTGCAGTGTTTCACAATGACAATCACTCTGACCAGTCTGCAGCCACACAAATTCTGCCACATTACCATTCTGTCCCACTTTCAGCAAACAAATGACACGGTGTTAACTGTACATTTCACAACAAGTATGGTGGATTGTGGGTGGTAGTAGCCTGATGGGTAAAACACTCGCCTATGAACCAAAAGACCCAGGTTCAAACCACACTTACTACCATCGTGTCCCTGAGCAAGACACTTAACCCTGAGTGTCTCCAGAGGGGGACTGTCCCTGTAACTACTGATTGTAAGCCGCTCTGGATAAGGGCGTCAGGTAAATGTAAATTTCACATTACTTATATAGTAAACTATAATATGCGCAAATAACCCCCTTTACAGGCGAACTTATAACCAGATAACTAATGATAACTCATGGCTGTCTGTCTGTAATAAAGCTTTTTTAATTGCCTTTCATTTGTCAGTAGTTTTAATTTGAAATATGACTTTAATGAGGTACTTACATTGGGCTTCTGAGCACAGCATAAAAGTGAGGTGCAATGTGATGAGGAAAAGCTTCATCCGTAAAACTGAGCTGAATCTTCAAAATTAGAAAAAGAGAGACCAAATCTCTCTGAGCTCAAAATCTCTTTTACCCTCTGGAGTGAAAAACATGCGTCCAGTCTGGGGATCTAACTGGCTTTGCTTGCAGACAGCAGAATGCGGGTAGGCGTCTCCGCCCGGCAGCTCCTGGCCACAAGCAGGCGCCACTTTCACTTTTTGAGTTTTAGGGTTTTGTTCTCCCTCGTGTTTTTTTGTCCTTTTAGGATTTTGTGTTGACATAAAAAAAAATGAACTTAAACATGAAATAAAGGTCCCGCATGAGTTGTGAAACGATGGACATTCACAATGTTCATTTCTTCGTTGTGTGAAAAGCAGGTGCACAACAAATTCTAAGTTTAAGATGTTAGAATTGATTCCTTCCAAATCCTGTAAAAAAAAGAATTCTCTGTTTGTGCGTGATGGAATGTTGGCAGTGGATAGCTGAGGCTGTGGTTGTGGTTGACATCTTGTGGTGAAATTTGTTGGTGCTGATCGATGCACGAGGGAGCAGGAGATTCGGAGCAGGTCAGGAAAATTGAACTTACCTGGAGATCACAGGAGGATCTACGTCACTATGACATTCTGGGGGTAGGAAAACCTATATCAAATAAATAAATCAATATTTATTTAATCAATCACAGTGTCATGATACTTTATTTACAGAAGCAGAAGCTATTTCTAACATAAAAACTGATGTTCTGCTGGATGGTCATGGGCGGTGAGCGGTGAGAACCTTGTTTACTTTAAAATTACCTGTCAAGCCGGCTGCTGCAGATTCGAATCCAGAAATCAAGCTGAGCGTAATATAAATAAGGAAACGCAAAAGTTCCTCATACCACAACTACAAAAAAGAATGTCGCATTCTGTGCCGAGCCACGGGTGTCTAAGGCTTTGTGGTGTTTCCCTTTTGCCCGGCTTTTAATCATTCTGAAAAATGTCAAGACAAAATCATAATATTCATGACACTAATTATAATTTCCATTACAGCTCTGAATCTAGAACAAAATCAATTCATTTACTTATTATTAAAAATGATTCTGGTTCGCTGTGGTTTTGCCAGATATAATGTTCATGAGCAGCCTAACTGATCAAGATATTTAAAGTTGAAAAAATTATTATATGATCGCTTACAAGTATGATTATTTACAATCGTACTCATTTCTTTTCAGTCTTTTTCAAGACTTATAGTGTAAGGCTAGCATAAAGTAACTCATAAAATAACTCAGTTTTACAGCAATTTAAATACATCTTTTGTTAGATAGGGAATTTTAGAAAAAACATTTGTTGTTGGAATTTTGGTTTAAAAACCATACAAATCCAAAGGGGGATTCAGAGGACAAAAACTTAATTCACAAAAGTACTTTACTTTTCTTTACTTTATTTAGCAGACGCTTTTATCCAAAGCGACTTACAATAGGAAGACACCAGCAATTCTCGTTCGATTTCTATAGAATATCGAGTTTACAAACAAAGAGCCCTGATAAGGCTTAGACTTGTCATTGAAGAGCATGCTCGGGGATTGTTGGGTGCTAGACTAAGAAAAATTATAATGTATTTATACATTTTGTATTTGTTTATTCAATGTGTACGCATGTGCGTGTGTAAGTGTTAGATTTGTCTGTAATATTTTTGGAATAAGAGGGTTTTCACCTTCTTCTTAAAAGTGGTGATAGTCTCGGCTAGTCGTGTGGAGGAGGGCAGGTTGTTCCACCAGCCAGGGACAACAACGGAGAACAGACATGATTGGAATCGGAGACCCCGTGAAGAAGGAATTTTTAGTCTCCTTTCATTTGCCGATCTGAGAGAGCGTGCAGGAGTGTAGCTAGGTAGTATTGTATTGATATAGTGTAGATGCTAGTCTGTGGAGGATCTGCAAGGATTGTTATTATCACTTGATTATGACATCAGTTAAACATCAGTTGTCATGTTGCAGCCCTAGTAGGCCACTAGGAGGCGTGTCCACCATGGGCGTGTCCACAGACGGGGTGACACCCCCACCAGAGCTGTTAATCAGTTTGTTCGATAAGAGTAGCATTTCACCATTTGACTCCTCTTGGGGTGAGTCAACAACATTTTGTGTTTAGTGATATTAGGGTGACCACCTCTTTTCCCCCAAACATGTCTGGCCAGGTTTTTAGACTTGTCTGGGTGATTAAACATTTGTTACATCATCGGCTTCCACATGCACATTCCACATATGGTAATGTACTTCATGTTGGGGTTAGTGGTTCCTCTAATGCTCAACTTCAGAGGGTAAAAATTCTGCAGCGCGTCCATGGTACATGACAACATGAGCACGTTTCCCCTGTTTTTTGAATCACTCCACTGGCTGCACATATGCTTTATAAATTTTACTGTTAATATTCATCTAAAATGTGGAACAATGGTGCCTGATGTGGCTGCAGAAGCAGGAAGAATTTCCTCAGCTAAAAACAATCTCATTTGCCAGTTAAACTTAACACTAAAGCATCACAGATCAAGCACCCCCTACAATTTAAAGTTGAGGTGACGTTCAAATCTGATTACTTTATTACATTACAAAATACACCTTTGTATATTTTAGGGGTTGAGAAAAAAACTGTGTTTACCAGCCCTTTACCCAGCAAAATATTTAAGATATTTAAGATGTATTTAGCAATCTGATGCTGATAGACTTACAAACACTTTTTAAAACTGATAGCAACTTACCTTCCGCCTCAGGTGGAAAGTTATAGGCTTTTTTTTACAACTTCCAGCGTGACTTTATACAAAGGAATTTCAGATTGAGTGAAGTTATATAAATAAGGCCAATCCACTGGAACTGCAAAATCAGGTAATGTGCTGATGGCTGTTTTCCTTGTGAAATCTACATATACCGCTGTTCACCATTGAAGGTTTCAAAGTACATGTGAACTGCATTGATGTCACTGTATCCAACTACAGCTATGTGTTCATATTTTTCTGGAAAAAAATAATGAAAAACATAATTAGTGGTTAAAAAGTGACGTCCTAACTCATTTCTACTCAGTTCTACTTAAAAAAAAAATCCTTTCTAAACAGCTAAAGAGCAGAATAAACAACAACCAAGAATTCATCAGACCAGGTCAGACCTTCTAACATGGTCCATTCCACTGTAAACACTTTTCATGCTGAATGGGGGTCAGATTGGTCACTACACCCAACCTGCAGCTACACAACCAAATGTGCACAACGTGGTCCTTATCAAAGTCTCACAAACCTTTTCTGATTCCAGCACTTCCAGCACATTATGAAGTTAAGTCAGATAAGACAACAGTGGTGGATCTCATCACAACATTGAATCTGCATGCAGACTGGATGTAAAACAACCGATGGACGGGCATCAGAACAACCTCACACCTAACATCAACCAGACTAAAGAGGTGGTTGTTATCTTCAGGATGAAGAAGGCACACTGATGGCTGTTGAGATCATTAGTAATGTGAAGTTCCTTGGAGTGCATATGACAGACAACCTCTCCTGGAACCGCAACACCAACTCCATCATGAAGAAAGCCCAGCAACATCTTCACGTCCCAAAAGCGTCAGAATAAGCTGAAGAAGACCAGCCTCCCTCCTCCCATCCTCACATCATTCTACCGGGCGAGCTTTGAGAGTGTTCTCTGTGAGAACAGCAGAAAGCATCATGGGGTTCGCATGCATCTTCCAGCTCTATGAGAAATACTTTATCCTTCGAGCTAGCAGAACGAAGGACTCTCACCACCCCTCACATAACCTGTTCTCCGTCTTCCAGACACTGCAAGAGCTTCATCCCACAAGCAGTCAGAGCTCTCAACTCGCTGCTCTCTATAAATGATGCAACAACTGACCTAAACAACAAATATAAAGCCAATTTGTACACACAGGACCTTGTGTAAATGTGCAGTTTCAGTTAGCAGTGTTCTCAGTTGTACATTTGCAAAATTTTGCGTGTTTTGATATATATACTGTGAAACTTTCTTTATGTTTGTCACGACTACGGACTTACGGGGGAAGGAAGCGCAGAGGTCTGACATGTTGGGAAGGGGGTTTTATTCATAAACAAATACAAATAAACAATGGCGCGGTGGCCAAAAACGGGAAATAAAAGGGAAAAACACAAACTAACCCGTAGGCGTGTGGCGATTGCCAGAACTCAAAACACATAGAAAACAAAACCAGGTCAAGTTCGTGCAGAGTCCACGAAAATGCCAGAGACCCAGAACGGGCGGAAACTTCCGGCATTTATGGGGCGTCAGGATTGGGTTCCGGTGTGGAGCCCAGCTGCAGGCAATCCTGACAGAGCCCCCCCTTCAAGGGCTACGTCCTCGGAGCCCCAACAGTACCATCAGTGGAGGCGGCGGGGCGGACGGCGGCAACCACAGGGCTCCTGCTCTGCTGTATCCTCCCCTTGGAGGACCCGGTCCCTCGGGCTGGCTCCCCGGCGTGGTCAGGCGTGGCGGCCCCGGTCCCTCGGGCTGGCTCCCCGGCGTGGTCAGGCGTGGCGGCCCCGGTCCCTCGGGCTGGCTCCCCGGCGTGGTCAGGCGTGGCGGCCCCGGTCCCTCGGGCTGGCTCCCCGGCGTGGTCCCGCTTGGCGGCCCCGGACCCTCGGCCTGGCTCCCCGGCGTGGTCCCGCATGGCGGCCCCGGACCCTCGGCCTGGCTCCCCGCCGTGGTCCCCGCTTGGCGGCCCCGGACCCTCGGCCTGGCTCCCCGCCGTGGTCCCGCTTGGCGGCCCCGGACCCTCGGCCTGGCTCCCCGGCATGGTCCCGCTTGGCGGCCCCGGACCCTCGGCCTGGCTCCCCGGCGTGGTCCCGCATGGCGGCCCGGACTCCCGTACCTGCACACAATAATCAGGGCCGATCCATCTGGGTCCGTGTGGGCCCTGTCTCCACATGTCCCCTCTGACACGTCTTGTGTCACCCCCTGCACCGCGCAGGGAGATTGTCCCAGAGCCTCCGGCGACTGTTCCAGGCACCCCAGGCTGGTGCCTTCTGGGACTATGCAGCCCCTCTCGCTGCCCGGCCCTGGTGCCAAGGGGGGGGCATTGCCAGACCATCCGGCTAGCCCCTTCTGTGTCCGTTGGGACAAGCAGGCCCTCTTCCTGCCTGTCCCAGCTGGGTCCTCATGCCTACCCGGGGGCTCTATGGCGCTCCACCCCTCTGGAGGCAGACGCAGGCCCATGCCTGGCCCGCCCTCCTCACTGGCTACCGGAGGACCCAGCTCCATCGCTTCCCCACCTCCCCTCCCCTCAGAAGGAGTCCCCAACCCGAACTGCACCCCCCCAAAAAATTCTTTGGGGGAGCACCCCCCCCGGCTGGACTTAGGGGTACCTTGGGGCTTGTCCACCTCGCCTTGGACCAGCACATTCGGGTCAGGAACCTCCTCCCTGGGGTTCGGCTCCGCGGCTGGGTCGCCATCTGGTGGACACAAAGAGGGGAAGTGGGGGCGACATACGGACACATATGCCACACAGACACACACAGACAGAGACAGACAGAAGAGAGGGTCGTCTGGCTCCCTCTCTGGGCTCTCCGGGACCTCCTCAGGGGGCACAGCCAGGATCTCGGGAGGAGCGACCTTCTCGTCGCCCACCAGTGCTGGGTCTTCTTGCCCCGGATCCTGACTGGCACTGGATGTGGTGGAGGGGCAGAGTTCGATCCCTGGCTCAGGCTCTGGCCTATCAAACTCCGCCCTCAGTCTCTGCTGGAAGTCCGGAAAACTGCTGTCTGTCTCTCCCTGCTGCCCGAGGGCTGCGCTCCAGCCCCATGCTGACCCAAGCAGACACGCGAGGATGGTGGTGGTCTCGTCTGTGTCTGCTGCCCCACTGAAGGGTCCCGGGACAATTGGGCTGTCCCACACGGGGCTGGGCACGTCGCTGGAGATGGTGGTAGGTGTGTGGTGTGGAGGGGGGTGGACGTCTTCTCCAGCAGGTATGGGCGCTGGTGCTGCGCTGCCATTTCGCTGGGGAACGTCCGGGCAGAGGGAAGGCGGGTCGGCGACTGGAGCAGGAATGGAGGATTCCCTGCGAGGCAGTCCCAGCAGCGCAGTTGCTGGCTGGCGACTTCACGTCGCCCTCTTCCACCAGCTTTCCTCACACTGCTGGGAGGGACGTGGGTCCCCACGGACCTTGCGACGATCGCAGACTGGCGCGATGGGCGGAGCCCAACTCTCGTCTCCCGTGCTCTCGTCATCGTCTGTGTCGTCCCAGTCCACGGGGAGCCTGGCCAGCAGAGCACAGAGTTCTTGGCTCGACATGGCGAAGATCGTGGGGGTCGCATCTTCTGCGCTCGCTGCCCACGTCACTTCCTCGCTGCTGCCGACGCCAACGTCATCGCTCCGCCCACTCACCCACCGACGTTGTCGCTTCCGGGTTTCGCGGAGTTTCCCGGGGGTGACGTCATCACGCGGCGCCGCGTACCACGGCTTCTCGGGGAGAAAACGCTCCACCAGAACGGGCGGCGCGTCTCTCCCCTGGCGTCCGCGTTCACCGCGCCGCGCTGCGTCCTTCGCGGCGTTTCTTCTCCTCTGCTTTCCACCTCTGCGCTTTTGGGGAGGTCTCTGGCATTCTGTCACGACTACGGACTTACGGGGGAAGGAAGCGCAGAGGTCTGACATGTTGGGAAGGGGGTTTTATTCATAAACAAACAAATACAAATAAACAATGGCGCGGTGGCCAAAAACGGGAAATAAAAGGGAAGAACACAAACTAACCCGTAGGCGTGTGGCGATTGCCAGAACTCAAAACACATAGAAAACAAAACCAGGTCAAGTTCGTGCAGAGTCCACGAAAATGCCAGAGACCCAGAACGGGCGGAAACTTCCGGCATTTATGGGGCGTCAGGATTGGATTCAGGTGTGGAGCCCAGCTGCAGGCAATCCTGACAATGTTTAAGTATATTTTCCATTTATGAATTATTTATTTGTTAATGCACTGTGAGGGAGGCTGAGTGAAACAGCATTTTAATACTATGTATTCTGCAAATATTGTTGTATTGACAATAAAGCTCTTGAACCTGGAAGATGGGTGAGGAGTAACCTAGTGGGTAAGACAATCACCTACAATAATTGTGTTCCTGAGCAAGACATTTAATCCCTGTAACTACTGGTTTTAAGTCACTCTGGATAAGGGCACCTAGTAAATATCATAAACGTAAGTGTTTTTTAAGTGTCTTATTAATTAGATTTGTAGACATTGCATTGTTCATTTTTCTTTTCCATTATTAGTGCTTTGGTGAATATAATAACAAACTAATTAATCTTAATTCATCTCTCTTAAACTGTTACTGTCTCAGCGTCTCAACTGGTTTACAGGATGCCGTATGACGGTATTAACAGGACAACGTAGCGAATGCAGCGTCTAGTAACTATATGTCTATGTCTAGTGTAACCAATGTAAATTTTTTATTATAATAATGACTGTGATGTTAATCATTATTAGTTCCTTCTGACTTTCTCCCAGGTCGCATGCTCAACACACACTTTGAGAATCACTGGTCTACACTGTCTCATATGGAGTTATACACCATTATTACCCAAACCGATCATTTACTTCCTACTCGCCCACCTTATTTTAATTTAACGTCATTAAAGTACGTGTCGTCTGTGTATTTACACATCGCTGGGCTGAAAAATAACTTTATTGGTTCATCTGTGTAAAACCGTTTTTTTGGATATGTGCATGTTTAATCAGTATTTAGTAATGTTTATTTGCTGTTCATTATGTTAAGCTTCACATAACATAAATGTATTAATTATATACATTTATATTTGTATTTGTTAATTACAGTTATATTAGAAAGAGAAAGTACAACAAATATACTTTTTATTTTTTTCTTTATGTTTAACTCTGTTCATACATGTTTGTACTTACATTGGGATCCAGAGCACAGGAAAACAGCAAGGAGCAAAATATGCAGGAAAAAAATAATCTGTAATATAAAGATGATTCTTTAAATTGTGAATTTGAGCTCTAAAACTTTTTCCTACCTCTGTAGTTAAGTGTTTTACAGCGACAAACGGATGAACCCAGCAGCTTGGTTTTCAGACAGCAGTATCTGGGTAGGCGTCACCTTGGTGCACCAGCAGCTTCTGCCCTCTAGTGGAAACAAAACATCTTGGTGGAAAAAAAAAATTCTGGATTTTGTGTCTTTCGCCGATATTCCCTGTGTTCCCAATACCTCACTTTAGAACTTCAATATGCTATTTTTGCATAAATAAAACAATCGTGTATCGTTGGAAATTCCCTGTGGCATTGTAATTCCCACCAGTTTAAGGTCAAGATGTTATTTTAAATTGAATAATTAATTTCGAGTTACGTGACTATTCTTACCTTACTTTACTGACATCTTTTGGTGAAATTTATAAAATAAACTTATTCCATTATTACACTATGCCAGGTTCTCTTAATCTGTTGCAATATGCATCCACAAATTATTTATTTTTTAAAGAAAGTCAACACATTTCTGGGTATAATATAAAGACATTATTGTCACACTGTTAGAAAGTGGGCTGGACGGAGCATGTATGATGCTGATGCAATTGAATCACAATAAACAGAAGGTCTGGAGGCAGGAGACTACACACGTCTCTTATGTAGGACATGCATACAGGGATGACCTGTTATATTATCAGAATTTCTACGTAAATTCTTCAATATGATCTTTATGATATTTATGGATCACATTTTTTTAAAGTAGGAGCCTGTAGAAGAAATTGGCAAAAATTTAAGACATTACGATGCAGAATCCTCACACATGTAATAATAAAGTTGAAGATTTCCATATTTTAGTTTCACAATAAAACCTGCATAATATTTCTGACAGTTTGTTGTCAACTGACAGTTTGTCTTTGTTTGTTTTGGCCTGTGAT
Source organism: Denticeps clupeoides (assembly GCF_900700375.1). Classification (NCBI taxonomy): domain Eukaryota; kingdom Metazoa; phylum Chordata; class Actinopteri; order Clupeiformes; family Denticipitidae; genus Denticeps; species Denticeps clupeoides. The sequence continues at coordinate 21,377,170 of NC_041717.1, forward strand.
GACAACCAATCTATTCTTATCTTTCCAAGAACAAAAGAGTTGCTTCATTATTGCCTAAACAGGAGGCGTGGCTTGTTTAGGTGTGTCTTTGTGAGAAAGTAGTAATACGTATAAATGTTGACTGAAGAGTTTACTTCCTTACAGACACGGGATCATCACCATGATGGAGACGATGTTCTGGACTGTCCTCATCACCACGGTTTTCTTACACACAGCAAAAGCACAGTTCACAGGTAAGTAATTACACTTACATGCATCGTTTCCAGCAATAGGCAGTATTAAATAAATTATAATAATTTACAATTTGGTATCATACAACATTCAACCACAACATTAAATTCTGTGACTTGACCAGGAAGAAATTGTGATATTGCTGCAATACAGACTTTTCCGGACCAGGTTTCTGGTGTCTCCCATGTCTTGTGTCCGCCTGATTGTCCTGAATGTTGTCGGCTGGTTTAGGTTGTACACATGTATCGCTGTGTTGGTCTTTTGTCTGTTTTATAACAGGTCCTTATAACAGGGCTCCACCCATGGACGCCTAATCAGCCACATCTGTCCATGGTTGAACCCTGCTGTCAAGCTGATTGGTGACGGCCGTGTCCCCAACTGCTCTTGTGTCCTTATCTGCACTGTCCCCCGTAACACGTTCAGTTTTACAGGTGGATCATGTCCAATTTAAGTTCTCTTTTTCTCGTACGCTTCATGTATATACAATCAGAAGCTTCAAATAATGGCCTATTTGTTTTGGTGGTTTTAGTACTATGCTTTCTTTGGATGCAACATTTGACTCATTTTGGTGCAATATGAAGTTTAATGAGTATTTTTTCTTTGGGTAAATGTCAGTAATTATTTCAAAATTCACATTTTGGAAACAAAAGACATTTACATATATATCTAAAAAAAACACTTGACATAAAATAACATCCCTTTAATCTGATTTTCCAGAGCTATGGCACTCACATGAAAAAAAATATTAAAACAATCTTTGTTCATCCAATCTTTATATTGAGAAATTTGAATTTTGTACAAAATAAATCATGTAAGGTTTAAAAAAAAGCTTCTCAAAAGAATGTTCATACAGAATCAATACATAAATGAGTTTTTTTCAAGAAAAGACAATCAGATATAAAACATTTTCACAATATTGTAACATTTTGAAGTTCACTGCTTCAGCACAGTATACATAACTAGCGTCCAATAAAAGTCCTTCACACAGTAAGAGTGAAAGCTTGCAGAAGTGCAGATGAACGCATTTCTAATAACTGAGAATGAAGTGAGAATCTGTCTTCAGGCTTTTTCTGATGTGGACCGAATCCAGTGGACAAATCCCACCCCCTTCATTTCAGGAGGAATCCAGTCAGGTGCAATGGGCTCCAACAGGCAGGACATCTAGTCAACCCCCCTCCACCACACTTATTAAAGGAAAGTGCAGATATTAAATAACTGTCCTCACAGAAAATGTAATCGTGTGATAAACAAGGCCCACATTTTCCTCACATGATGCCCTGACCCAGTGCCCAGATACCACCTTCACAAAGAGACCAAGGCAAAGGCAGCAGAAACACTTAAAGAGGCAGAAAGCATCACCAGGAAGATCACTGCTTGTATGACTAGAGGCACAGAGCTACACAATCTAGAATGGCTGGGAAATTATTACATCCTTACATTCAACTGCATGAGAATATTAACACATTTCATGTATTTATTTCTTTGCTTGTGTTTCAGGTTTGTGTACTGGTCAATGCTGCCCGGGAGAAGATTTTAGCTGTATTAACGTTGACTGCTTATGTGATGAGGGGTGTCTGTCCAGAGGCGACTGCTGCCCTGATTTTGTGGATAGCTGTGCTGTTCTAGGTATTGAGATGTAAATTCATCCTGTAGTTTGTCTATAATTATTATGTTTTTTACCAGCATAAATCATCTCTGCATCTCTCTAGCACCAGCACCTCCCCCCATTGTAGCCACCAGCAGTAGCTCCATCACAAGTGACAGCGTCTCCACCACCAGCTATAGTGTCTCCAGCACCAGCTCCAGCGTCCCCACCAACAGCTACAGCGTCCCCACCACCAGCTACAGCGTCCCCACCACCAGCTACAGTGTCTCCACCACCAGCTACAGTGTCTCCACCACTATGTCTTCACCCACGTCCACCACTTCAGGTCAGTCCTCTTGAAGTCCTGCGTCCACCACACTACCCGAGTACTCGACCTATGCAGGACTCCGCCCATGCCAGCCGCCTCAGCACCACGCCGCTGCGCCCCGGTCTCCACGTCCACAGGTCCCGAGTCCACCACTCCTGATCCCGTCTCCTGCTGTTTACATGGAACGCTGCATTAATTGTGTTTCCACTTTCTGTGTTTACGTGTTTTTCAGCCATCGCGCTGGTTTCCATTTTGATATAATCTGACATTTACAAAAAACACATCATTTTCTTATTTATTTATTCCAGGTCTTTTAACACCGTCCCAGACACAGTCAAGTTCCACGAACAGCAGCTCTGTATCCAGCACCAGCTCCTCACCCACTTCCACCAGCTCAGGTCAGTCTTCCATGTAAAACAGAATACATGACAGAATGAAAGAGAAAATGACAGATAAATCGCCTGTGACAGTGACACATCAGTGACAGTGAGATGTTGAGGGACAGTCAGTTGTTCATCAAGAACCAGGTCTACAGGCTGACTGATGGAACCTCAGTGTTGCATGTGGGTTTCGTCCACTGACAGCAACATACAAGCTGCAGGAGTTTCTTCAGTTTCAGAAATCACCGGATAACCGTCAAAAAAAACAATTCCTGTTTGGTTATTAACACAATTTCTTTAACACTCTTCCTCAGGGGGATAAATGTAGGGGGGAATAAATGAATAAATGAGCGTCCACCAGCACGTCTCGAGACACCATTTAAAATGCAAAGCAGCGACAGAACCTGCAACTTGAGGCTGTAATTGCTGCCAAAAGCAAACCTCAAGTAAACCTTCTTCATGTGGTCATTATAGGGTGTTGTGTGTAGAATTCTGAGGGGAAAAATTCATCCATTTTGGTATTCGGCTGTAACATAAGAAAATGTGAAAAAAGTGATGCGCTGTGAATAAAAAGTTTCTGGATACGCAGTATTTATTTAGATGAATTTGGTACTATGATTTTGTGGATTCCTGCTCTGCTCCAGCTAAAGATTCACTTGTGGTGTAAATTCTTACTCTAGCATGTCTAGAATTAGTTTTTTTATAATAATTTTTATAACTGAGTCACCTCACCCAGGTCCACCATTTCAGGTCTGTCCTCTTGAAGTCCTGCATCCAGTAAATAAATCATTTTATTTAGAACGTGGACTACACAGACAGAGATCAGAAGTCGGCAACCTGTGTCGGGTCTTTTATCCTTAATTGTGACTCCCTCTGGTTTTAGTAATTAGTAATTAAGGTGCAGAGTAAGAAATGTTGCTATGGTAACATGTAAATATTACTCCGATACAGTGCAGTTCCAAACCAGACAGTGATGCAGCTGGTCAGAATGCTCTCAATGGTGCTCTGTAGAAGGCTGTGAAGATGGGTGTTGGGAGATGGGCTTTCCTCAGCCTCTGTAGGAAGTAGAGATGCTGCTGGGTATCTGTATTTTTAATTAATACAGTGTGTGTACTGTAGTGGCGGGGTGGTGTGGGAGAACCTGGAAAGGTGCCCTTTGCGTCCCTTTTGCCAGGGGCCTCCAAAGTGCCTTTAAACATAAGAGCTTCAAATACTATACTGTTACACGCAAACCATCCATCACCATTACCAAGGACCTGGTGACGAGAGAACTATAAAGACTTCATCCTGCCAAGGCGCCAGGCCCAGATGACTTAAGATGTGCCCCACTCAGCTGGAGACCTTGAGTACGCCACTGGAGTACGTGGAGTACTTGAAAAGTACCTGTGCTGTAGATAACATTGTTACTGGCCCCTGTACCAAATAAGGCGTGACCCAGTGCCTCATCGTACTTCAAGACAGAAAAACAGCATGAAGTTCTTTGAGAGACATGTTCTACCCTCCAGTTCACCCAGACAACCCAAAGCACAGAAGTAAACCAACAACAGAACGGCTTCAACAAGAAAATACACCTTCTGGAGTCCTGACCTCAGCCCGATTGATTTGCTTTGACATGACCTCAAGAAAGCGATTCATGCCAGACATCCAGAGAATATATCTGAAGTAGGACAGTTCTGTATTCAGTAAGAATTACTCCTGACCGTTACGTGTCTGATCTTCTACTACAGGAAACGTTTGAGGTTACTGCTGCCAAAGGAGGGTCAACCAGCCATCCCACTTATTCACATACTTTTCCACCTGCACTGTGAATGTCTACAGTGTGTGGTGAAACATATAATTATTTGTGTGGTATTTGTTTAAGCATACTGTGCTTGTCTGGTGTTGCGACATAAAGGAACATCAAGTCACATTTTATGATCAATTTGTGCAGAATAATTCCAATAATTCCAAAGAGTTCAGATACTATTTCTTGCAACTGTAGTATGTGTGGAATCAGTTAATGTTTTTTTTTTACTTTTCCCACAGTGCTGCTGCTCCTGGCATTGACCCTGCCTGTGACCCATCAACTCATTTTTAATGAGGGATAATCATCTTTTGGATCATTATCCAACATAAGTCATACAATCTTCTAGAAAACCAAGTAATTACTTGGAGAGATGTGCTGCCTTAATGATTGCAGTGGACATCATGAAATATCATTATGAAGTTCTTGCGCTGACAAGTTATACTTTACACTGACCTTTGCACTGACCTCTGCCAACTTTTACTTCACTGTTATTCTAAGCTACTTTGCTGCAAACTCTTTCCACTGTGACGGCCATGTCACCTTCGTTGCTGTACTTTTAATAATTTTAAAAATAAGTTTAAAATAAATTCCTGTGTTTTGTTAACAAATGTGTGGATTCTTTGATTCTATACGTAGTAATCATAGGGTGCTGCGCAGCAGAAAGGACATGGGGAAGAAATTATTATTGGACTCAGCACCCCAAATTACACAGCAATTTTTGCTTTCTACTCAAACCACCAATTCTTCCAGCTCAATCCTCAAAAATTGCAGAAGAATTTGCCAAGTATTTTGAAGCAAAAAATTAAACAGCTTCGCCTGTCATTTAAAAACAGGATTCAAATAAAAAAAAAAAACAATTTGAACTGATTTTCCAATTCTCTAATGCCACTAATCACGCATGTAAGCATGTTGTAATAAAATATTTTTTGAATGTAGCTTCTCAGTACAGGTCCACAGCCTTTCATTCCTCGGAGAAGAGAAGAAAACCTTCAAAAGATCTCTGATACAATAGTTCCAGAGCCAACGTAGAATAAATGGGAATAAATGGCCTCTATTGTGGCAGAGTTAAAGTGGATGACTGTGGATGAACTGATCTGGACAGTAAGTGTGATTGTCATTGAGGAAAACAGCACATGGTGACAACGAAATGCGTCCTCTGTATTTAACCATCACCCTTGGTGAGCAGTGGGCACCATGACAGGGGCACGGGGAGCAGTGTGGGGGACGGTGCTTTACTCAGTGGCACCTTGGCATTTCGGGGATTCAAACCGGGAATCTTCTGATTACTTGTCTGTTTCCTTATCTGCTGGGCCACCACTGGCCAAGAGTTGTTAGAACTGTCTGGGTGATTAAACATTCGTCACATCATCAGCTTCCATATGCACATTTGTGCTAGCAATAAAATGCTGTAAAAAACTTTCTGACAGTCAGCCATTGCAAAACTAGGGGTTAAAGTGGACCCAGGGGGTAAAAATGCTGCAGCGCGTCCATGGTACATGACAACATCTGCACATTTTTGTTAATCACTGGCTGCTCATATGCTTTAGGATGACCGTATACATTTTATTGTTAATATTAATCTAAAATGTGGAAAACTGGTGCCTGATGTGGTTGCAGAAGCAGGTGAAAAAACAATCTTATTTGCCAGTTACATCACAGATCGTGCATCCCCTTCCATTTAAAGTTTGTATATTTTCGGGGTTGAGACAAAGACTGTGTTTACCAGCCCTTTACCCAGCAAAATAGTTGAAATGATTGTTCTTTAAGATGTACATAGCATTCTGGTGCTTATAGACTTACAGACACTTTTTAAAACTGATAACATCTTACCTTCAGCCTCAGGTGGAAATTCATGGGATTTTTTTTTTTTCAAGTTCCGGCGTGACTTTATACAAAGGAATTTCAGATTGAGTGAACTTATATAAATAAGGCCAATCCACTGGAACTGCAAAATCAGGTAATGTGCTGATGGCTGTCATCCTTGTGAAATTTACATATACCGCTCTGTCACCATTGAGGGTTTCAAAGTACATGTGAACAGTAATAATGTAATAACTAGAAGCCAAAATTCCAGGGGAAATTTTGATGGGTCTGTCCGGGCATTGGTCACAGCTGCGGGCATGGAATTTGTAAAATGGGAATTCTTTAATGTGGTACTGCCTTCGGACTGACCACTCCGTTGTTTCTTTACGTTTGACGGTCTTCGCGTGGCGGTCTTTAACGTAAGACATGTTCTTTTTTGCCATTCTCAGCATAATAATAAATGGTCTGTCTTCCTGACAGACCCAATAATAATCATCATTATCATCCACGTTATACAAGTAAATAATATAAAAAACAACTAGTTTTATGACTGCAAAATGATAATCAGCGTTATTGTTCTACTAAGCTCTAGTTTAAAAAATCCTTACTAAACAGCTAAAGAGCACATTAAACAGCAACCAAGAATTCAGCTCTTTGAGAAACGCTTTATCCGTCGAGAATGAAGGACTCTCACCACCCCTCACATAACCTGTTCTCCCTGTTCTCCGTCTGCCAGACACTGCAAGAGCTTCATCCCACAAGCAGTCAGAGCTCTCAACTCACTGCTCTCTCTAAAAGACGCAAAAAATGACCTAAACAACAAATTTAAAGCCAACTTTTACACACAGGACCTTGTGTAAAGGTGCAGTTTCAGTTAGCAGTGTTCTCAGTTTGCCTCATTTACGCCGGCCTCATCTTGCACACTTCCTATTGTCTGGTGTCTTGTCTTTGCTGCTCCTTGAAGATCCTTGTACAGTTGCAAATTTGAGCTTGTTTTAATACATGTACTCTGAAATGTCTTTATGTTTAAGTATATTTTCCATTTTTATGAATTATTTATTTGTTAATGCACCGTGAGGGAGGCTGAGTGAAACGGCATTTTAATGCTATGTATTCTGCACATATTGTTGTATTGACAATAAAGCTCTTGAACCTGGAAGATGGGTGAGGAGTAACCTAGTGGGTAAGACAATCGCCTACAATAATTGTGTTCCTGAGCAAGACATATAATCCCTGTAACTACTGGTTTTAAGTCACTCTGGATAAGGGCACCTAGTAAATATCATAAACGTAAGTGTTTTTTATTAAGTGTCTTATTATTTAGAATTGTAGACATTGCATTGTTCATTTTTCTGGCTTAGTTTGCCATTATTTGTGTTTTGTTGAATATAATAACAAAATTATTTTTTGTTATAAAATAATCTTAATCCATCTCTATTAAACTGTTTAATGTAAATGTTAGTGTCTCAGCGTCTTTTTTTATTGAGTAAACTGGTTTACAGGATGGCGTTTGACGGTATTAACAGGACAACGTAGTGAATGCAGAGTCTAGTAATTATATGTCTAGTGTAACCAATGTACATTTTTTATTATAATAATGACTGTGATGTTAGACATTATTAGCTCCTTCTGACTTTCTCCCTGGTCGCTTGCTCTACACACACTTTGAGAATCACTGGTCTACGCTGTCTCATACAGAGTTAAACACCATTATGACCTAAACCGATCATTTACTTCCTACTCGCCCACCTTATTTTAATTTAACGTCATTAAAGTATGTGTCTCGCCTGCATTTTTTATTTCCCCATCAAACATTATTTCAGTTGGTCAAGGACAAGATGTAATTTTAAGTTGAATAATTAATTTCGAGTTACATGACCATTCTTACCTTACTTCTACTGACATCTTGTGGTGAAATTTATAAAATAAATTTCTGTGCATAATATAAAGACATTATTGTCCCACTGTTCGAAAGTGGGCTGCACAGAGCATGTAGGATGCTGATGCAATTGAATCACAATAAACAGAAGGTCTGGAGGCAGGAGACTACACACGTCTCTTATGTAGGACATGCATACAGGGATGACAAGACCTGTCCTTTATTATTCCGTTAGGGAATTTCTTCTTCCACTAATAAACACATGGGCAGCCATGTTGGGAGATAGTAACTAGGACCAGATTAAAAAGGAGGAAAGAAAATCACTTTTTTTCTATTGATTTTTAAAATCAATACACTTGTTATGTGAACATAATAAAATTCTGAAAAAAAATTGTACAAGGGTGAGTGCTAAGTCCTCTGGAATAGAAGGTTTCCTCTGGAATCTAGACTAGGTTTATAAGCTCAGCATTAGGATACTGAGGATTCTGTAGGCTCAGTATTAGGACTGTGCTATCAATTGCTTAATCAGCTGCTCAATCAGAAATAGTTTCGGGTTCCTCTGAGGCGTGAATTTGGGAATGTCGTGGAAATCTTTCCAGTACTGAGTGTAACGGGTGCACACCAGCATCCAATCACCCATGCACATCAGTTGGTGTCAAAAGAGAGATTTTATTTCTGTGGGAACACAGAAGGGTACAGTCAGTGGCTAACGTTCACGCACATCACGGCCCTCCTCTCATCCCCTCTCTGCTCCCGCAGCACACTCTGAGGCAACTGCCCGTCAATACAACTTGTAAAATATAATTAAATAAAATACATTAAAAAAATAAACCCACCACATGAATTCAACCAGTAACTCAGTCATTAAGTAATATATATTAAACTATTTACAGGTGAGCCCAAAAGTGACATTAAACGACAGTAAAACAACAGTAAAATACTAAAATACAATTTAAAAGAGACGATCGTATAGTGGCTACGTTACATACATTTCACATTTAACATACCTGTGGGAACACAGCAGGGTACAGTCAGTGGCTAACGTTCACGGGCGTCACGGCCCTCCTCTCATCCTATGAGACACATGCTTCTGCTAACACGTGGCGGCAAATAAAATAATTTTTTTTCTTTTTTAGAACATCCACAGCATAATACCAACAACATGACATAACTTTAATAACTTTAATACACCTATATACGACACATGATATGGAGAACACTGCACGCGCTCCCGCAGCACACTGAGGTAACTGCACGTGAACGTGAGCTATAGAGTGCGCCATTAATGTAACCCTGACCACACAAACAATGTGGAACCAAAATTGTCATTCCCACCCACAAATACACAGAAAAAAAAAACACATGAACCCCATAGCTTACAATTACAATAAGTTTTGTTGGAGTTCACGACATACATACAATTATCTTACATAACATCCCGGCCACACGAGCATCCCACAAGCAGTCAGAGCTCTCAACTCACTGCTCTCCCTAAAAGATGCAAAAACTGAACTAAACAACAAATTTAAAGCCAACTTTTACACACAGGACCTTGTGTAAATGTGCAGTTTCAGTTAGCAGTGTTCTCAGTTTACGCCGGCCTCATCTTGCACACTTCCTATTGTCTGGTGTCTTGTCTTTGCTGCTCCTTGAAGATCCTTGTACAGTTGCAAAATTGAGCTTGTTTTAATACATGTACTCTGAAATTTCTTTATGTTTAAGTATATTTTCCATTTTTATTAATTTTTTATTTGTTAATGCATCGTGAGGGAGGCTGAGTGAAACAGCATTTTAATACTATGTATTCTGCACATATTGTTGTATTGACAATAAAGCTCTTGAACCTGGAAGATGGGTGAGGAGTAACCTAGTGGGTAAGACAATCGCCTACAATAATTGTGTTCCTGAGCAAGACATTTAATCCCTGTAACTACTGGTTCTCTTTCAAACATTCGCTCGGTATCTCACTATGGGAAACGCCCTCAGCGTGACCGATCGCGGAAGCACCAATGACACCACGTCCGTCGCAGACGGACCAATGGCAGCTGCACCCCGGGAGCCCCGCCTCCCTATATCAGGTGCCGCCGCCCACCGGAACGGCCTTCTCGCACTCTTCCCCGTGAAGATCTGCGGTCTTTCCTCAGTGTCCGGATTGTGGCTGCCCCCTGCTTACAGTTCACAGGCGAACCGTCAAGGACCTCGCCGCAGAACGCAGGTCTGCGGTCACCCTCCACGTGGTACCGAGAGGTCTTCCTTTGTCTTAGTTTCTGTGGAGGAACAGTGGGCTCACCCCCCGCTGCCCTCCGAATACCGCCTAACGCGTCAAGGCGAGGGGTAGGAAAGCAGAAATAAAGCGAAAGGACTCAATTCGACGCTAACGCGTTGTGGCGAGTGTCCCCGGCCATTTGGAGCTCTCACCAGGTTCTAATGGCCAGCCCCTCTCCCGCCGGGTCCTCCGGGACAAAGGGCGTCGTGTCCCGCTATTGCCCCGCTGCCTGTGGTTTCAGTATCTCAGGCAAGGACCCGCACCCCATGTGCATCACGTGTATGGGGGTGAAGCACGCTCGGGCGTCGCTTGCGGACCCGGATGGCTGCGCTCACTGCAAAGCCATGTCGGTGAAAACTCTGGAGAGGAGGCTACGTATCGCCGCGTCCACACGCACCGACACGTGTCTGCTGCCTAAAACCGCGGCGGAGGGCGCCTCAAAACCCCCTCCACCCCGCGCCTCCACGAGTTGGGCGGACATAATGGACGCCGAGTCCCCTATGCTGCCCCCGCTGTTCGACGAGCACGTGTTCGCGGACAGGGAGGAGGCGGACGTCGAGGAGGAGGATGACGATCAGCTCCTCCGAGACGAGCCAGAGGAGGACGACGAGGATGCCATTCTCCCGGATGCGCAGCCCTCTAGACCTCCCAGCGCTCAGGGCGGCGAGCCCTCCACGGGGGACTTCGGTTTGGTCGAGGTGTGTAAAAGAGCCGCGGCCAAGCTGGGCATTGCATGGCCAGCCCCCCGTGGTGACCTCGGGGTTGAGAGGGACTTTTTCGACGGGAAAAGACTCCCTTCTCGTCCGCCCGCATTCAGCCAATCGCTTCCCGCGGTGCCTGCGTGTGTGACCGAGGTCAGACGGTCCTGGGATAAACCCTTTTCTAACCGCGTTCCCGTCAAGGGCTACTCGGGTTTGGATATTGGCGACATGGAGGAGCTGGGGCTCTCCAGCCCCCCCACGGTCGAGGCTTCGGTGGCTCATCACCTCCACCCGACCAGGAGGGCTTCATTTTCGTCAACAGGACCGTCGCTCCCAGGTAAAATGGATCGCTTTACCGCGTCCATTTATCAGAAGATTTTTAAATCTTCCGCGCTTTCCGCCAGGGCGCTAAACGTGACCTCGCTCCTGACGGCGTACCAAGCCGAACTGCTCGAGGAGCTGGGAAAGCAGCTGGACTCTGGCAACCCCGATCCAGCGACCTGGGTGGAGATCTGCATGATCTCAGACCTGAATCTGCGCACTTCACGCGGCGCGATTCAGAGTTGTGGCCGTACAATGGGTCTCGCCGTCGCGGGTGAGCGCTCGTTGTGGTTAAACTTATCCAGTCTCACCGACCGGGAGAAGGTTGAATTTCTCGACGCGCCGGTGGACTGTAAGAACCTTTTCGGCCCAACAGTCGAGGCAATGCGGCGGAGATGCGATCTCCAGAAGAAAGAAGGAGAAGCCTTCGACTTCTGTCTGCCTCGCAAGCCGGCGCCGCGCGCCCCTCCCCCGCCCCAACGCCCCCCCGCCCGGGACCCCCGCCCCCCCGCCCGGGACCCCCGCCTCAACACCGGGGTTTCCGATCTGACTTCAGGTCACCTGGCCCGCGGGCCACGGGGAGGGCAGCTGAACCCCGAGCTCAACACCGGGCTACCAGCTCCAGACAGGGGACAAAGCCGTCATACGCGGCGGTTGCTGCACAGCACCGCCCGGCTCCTCCCCCCAGCGGTAAGAAGCGCCGGCAGACCTAGGGATTCGTTTCCCTCACACCAGGGGCGTCGCCAGCACCACGTGGTCTCTGGCCTCCCCCCTCCCTTGACCGACGTCACGCTCGCCCCTCCCCCAGCAAAACGGGCGACGGTGTGCACGTCGGCAGTACGTTCTGTTCAATGTTCAGCGGCCACTTTTGTTCCCCCGCTTCATTGCAGGACCAAGGCACCAGTTCACATCGTGCTTCCACTTACGCCCTCCCCTCAGCTCGTTCGGTCGAGCTTGAGAGTGGAGCGGGTAAGGCGGGTTTGTCCCTGTTCATTTTCCCCTTGCCGTTCTCAGGGTTCATTAAAAATGGCGCTGCCGCATCCACGCCTAGGGCTGAGGGCGCAGGCGCACGAACGAAAACGAAACTTAAGCGGAGAGTGTCATGCCTCTGCGCCTCCACCAGATGGTGCTCACGCGCCGCTGGTGGGGCAGATGAACCCCCTTGCGCGCCGTTTCGACAGCTGGCTCGCATGCGCAGTTCACCCCTGGGTCCTGGCGACGGTAGGGAAAGGTTACAGGCTGCAGTTTGCGGCACGTCCCCCCGCGTTCATCGGGGTGGTTTCGTCGCTGGCAACTGGGGATGCCGCTCAGGTTTTGGAGGCAGAAATAACCTCCCTTCTGAGCAAACGGGCAATAAGGCCCGTCCCCATGGAGGAAATGCAGCGGGGTTTTTATTCTCGCTATTTCCTGGTTCCAAAGCGGGACGGAGGGCTCCGCCCTATTCTGGACCTGCGTGTTCTCAACAAACACCTCAGGCGGTTCAGATTCAGAATGCTCACTCACAAGGGCCTGTTTCGCTCGGTTCGTCCCGGCGACTGGTTCACTACAGTGGACCTGCAGGACGCGTATTTTCACATCGGAATCTATCCTGCCCACAGGCGGTATCTCCGGTTCTGTTTCCACGGTGTGGCTTACGAGTTTCTCACGGTTCCGTTCGGCCTGAGCCTCGCGGCCCGTGTGTTCAGCAAATGTATAGAAGCAGCTCTGACCCCGCTCAGATCCTCGGGCGTCAGGGTTCTGGCTTATCTGGACGATTATCTGCTCTGCGCCCGATCGCGCGAGCAGGCAGTGCACGAAACGAAAGTGCTGGTGACCCACCTCACCAGCCTGGGTTTCAGTATAAACTACGCCAAGAGCGCACTGGTTCCGTCCCAGACCGTAGAATATCTGGGCCTCCAGATAAATTCTGTGTCTTTTCGCGCTTCACTGTCCGAGAGACGCGTACTGTCGTTAAAACAGTGCGTTGGTCTGTTCAGCAGCGGCAGAGCGGTCCAGTTCAGGACCTGCCTGCGCCTGCTGGGGCTCATGGCTTCTACCGTGGCAGTGGTTCCGCTGGGACTGTTGAACATGAGGGAATTTCAGCGCTCTGTCCCCGTCGGCACCTCGGCCGTTCTGTCACGGTCTCGGAGGACTGCCTCACGGCTCTCCACTGGTGGCAGAGGGCGGGCAATTATTTGTCCGGCGCGCCACTGGGTGTCGTGTCCGTAAGGAAGACGGTGACCACGGACGCCTCCCTCACGGGCTGGGGCGCCGTGTTCGAAGGCAGGACGGTCAACGGGCTCTGGCCATCACGGCTTCGGGACGCCCATATAAACTACCTGGAGCTGTTGGCGGTTTTTCACGCTGTGGTGCATTTTCTCCCCCACCTGCGGGGCTGTCATGTTCTTATCAGGACGGACAATACAACCGCGGTGGCATATGTCAACCGGCAGGGCGGGACGCGCTCACGCCGTCTGCACGGTCTGGCGCGGAGATTAATTCTTTGGAGTTACGCGCACCTTGCGTCACTGCGTGCGACGCATGTGCCGGGTTTGGTGAATTCGGGGGCGGACCTCCTCTCCAGGGGGAACCCCCTGTACGGCGAGTGGAGGCTCCACCCTCAGGTGGTTACTCAGATCTGGGAGAGGTTCGGCAGGGCTGCCGTAGATCTCTTCGCCTCGCGCGGAGACGCGCAGTGTCCCCTGTTCTTCTCTCTGAAAGACAGCGACGCGCCGTTGGGGGTGGACGCGCTGGCGCACCCGTGGCCGGACGCGCTGATGTACGCATTCCCACCCCTGAGCCTGATTTGCCCCACACTCTCGCGAGTGAGAGAGGGCGGTCTGACTCTCCTGCTGGTGGCCCCCCGCTGGCCTGGGAGGCCGTGGCTGGCGGAGATATTTCAGCTTCTGTGGGACGAGCCCTGGCAAGCTCCCGCCGCGCAGGGGACCTTCTGTCACAAGCGCGCGGGGAGATTTTCCACCCCTCTCCAGGTCTGCTGAATTTGTGGGTCTGGCCCGTGAGAGGCTGAATTTGGACGCGGCTGGTCTCCCTGCCAGGGTGATCACCACCATCCAGAGTGCCAGGGCTCCATCCACGCGCACACTGTATGACAGCAAGTGGCGCGTTTTTGAACAGTGGTGCGAACAGAGGCGGGTTGTGCCCTTTGTGTGTTCGGTTACTGTGGTGTTATGTTTTCCTGCAGGACATGTTGGACAAGGGCAGGGCATTTTCCACTGTTAAAGTGTATCTAGCTGCTATAGCAGCATGCCACGTGGGGTTTGACAACACGTCTGTTGGTCAGCATCCTCTCGTGCGCCGTTTTATGAAGGGTGCCCGCCGGCTCCGGCCGGCTAGTCAGCTTTTCGTCCCTTCATGGGACTTGCCCCTGGTCCTGCAGATGTTCTCAGAACCTCCTTTTGAGCCTCTGGAACAAGTGAGTGTGAAACTCCTGACCCTCAAGACAGCTTTGCTTCTCGCGCTGTCCTCAGCGAAGCGGGTGAGTGAGATTCATGCGTTCTCTGTTCATCCTTCTTGTATGAACTTCGGCCTGGGCGATGCTAGAGTTGTGCTGTTACCTAACCCTGCATTTGTTCCCAAGGTTGTTAACTCTGCTTATAATTGTAGCGCTGTGGAGCTGAGCGCTTTTCACCCCCCTCCATTTACTTCAGAAGAAGATCGGAGGCTGCATTGTTTGTGTCCGGTACGTGCTTTGCGGGTTTACACGGACCGTACCAGAGCTTTCAGGAGGAGTGACCAGCTGTTTGTGTCCTGGGCTCCTCCATACAGAGGTAAGCCGATTTCATCTCAGCGGTTATCGCGCTGGCTGGTGGAGGCTATCGGCATGGCCTACCATGCACGGGGTCTCCCGCCCCCGCAGGGGCTTAGGGCTCATTCCACTAGAGCCACGGCTACCTCTTGGGCTTTATTCAGGGGTGTTTCTGTACGTGATATTTGTGCTGCTGCTAGCTGGGCTACGCCACACACATTTATTAGGTTTTACCGACTCGACGTCACAGCCCCGCCGCTTGCGCACGCTGTGCTTAGTGTCGGTGCCGCTGATTAGTGTTGTTTCGGCTCCGTGTGCGTCCGGACGGAGGTACTTCGGAAAGCATGCAATACGGGAGTTGGCCATATCTTTCCCATAGTGAGATACCGAGCGAATGTTTGAAAGAGAACGTGAGGTTACTTGACGTAACCCCGGTTCTCTGATAACATGAGTGAGGTATCTCACTGCTTTCCCCTCCTTGCATTTTGGCACGGGGAAGAGCATGCTAGAGAAGGGCCGTTCCGGTGGGGCGGCGGCACCTGATATAGGGAGGCGGGGCTCCCGGGGTGCAGCTGCCATTGGTCCGTCTGCGACGGACGTGGTGTCATTGGTGCTTCCGCGATCGGTCACGCTGAGGGCGTTTCCCATAGTGAGATACCTCACTCATGTTATCAGAGAACCGGGGTTACGTCAAGTAACCTCACGTTTTAAGTCACTCTGGATAAGGGCGTCTGGTAAATATCATAAATGTAAGTGTTTTTTAAGTGTCTTATTATTTTAATCTGGTCCTAGTTACTATCTCCCAACATGGCTGCCCATGTGTTTATTAGTGGAAGAAGAAATTCCCTAACGGAATAATAAAGGACAGGTCTTGTCATCCCTGTATGCATGTCCTACATGAGAGACGTGCGTAGTCTCCTGCCTTCAGACCTTCTGTTTATTGTGATTCAATTGCATCAGCATCCTACATGCTCTGTGCAGCCCACTTTCGAACAGTGGGACAATAATGTCTTTATATTATGCCCAGAAATGTTCACGTTTTGGGTTCCTCTGAGGCGTGAATTTGGGAATGTCGTGGAAATCTTTCCAGTACCGAGCATCTGAGAAGCCACAATGAGAAAAGTTAACTGAATTCAGCCAGGCTTTATTAAAATGCGCTCATGGGAAGACTCGCTATAAGAATCTCCAAATCTGAATACAGTGATGTGCATATATATATATATATATATATATATATATATACACACACACACACACACACACACACACACACACACACACACATACATACATATATATATATATATATAGTCAAGTGATTTTGCAACCAAAGCATTTTACATTTACATTTTTGGCATTTATCAGACACCCTTATCCAGAGCGACTTATAATCAGTAGTTACAGGGACAGTTCCCCCCTGGAGCAATTTAGGGTTAGTGGGGTTTGAAACTGGGTCTTCTGGTTCAAAGGTGAGTGTGTTACCCTCTAGGCTTAAGCACCACCTTAAGCACTGGTGTTATTCTGTGTCTGCAGAAGAAGTAAGAATGAGTAAGGTCCCACATTCCTCAGAGACAAGGCACAAAGATTGATGGTCTTGTTTTGCTGGCTCTGCATGAGAAACACTATACTTTCACATTTTCCTTCACAGGAGCAGGTCTAAGTGATTTATAGAGAAGGAGCTGCCGAAAAATGAACTGGCCTCTTGCCATCATGGAATTGGTCCTTCACATCCCTGCCTCTTACGCATCTTAATATGTGGACTGTCTTCATTCCAGATATTCCAGACAGTTCCATACCGCTGAACACTTTTCGCTGAGCATCCTTCTCAACGTCATATATCACACTTGGAAACTTAATTGATGAACTGGACTCTCTGCTCAGCAAATTTCCCATAAACACCCACCAACTTTCCATAGTGACTTCAGCCTTCCACTAGACAAACTTGCCTTCTTGCCTTCTCCTTGACCTCCTTGACTCTTCTGCGCACAACAGAATGTGAAATTGATCATCAGTGTTGCTTGTTAAGTGGATGTGTGAATGACTTTGAGTTTTAATAAAAAGTCACTTTTTTTGTATAAGAAATCACTGCTTGACTCGGACCTTTTATATTATCAGCATTTTCTACGTAACATCTTCACTATGATCTTTATGATATTTATGGATCACATTATTTTCTTTAAATAGGACCCTGTAGAAGAAGTGAATGAAACCTGTAGGATCACATTTCTGAAGGATGCCAGCCATTCTAACCTAAATTCTAGAAAAACCGAGCTACTGCATCCTTGCCCAAACAGGAGGTGTGGCTTGTTTAGGTGTGTCTTTGTGAGAAGGTATATACATATATATGTTGACTGAAGAATTTACTTCCTTACAGACACGGGATCATCACCATGATGGAGACGATATTCTGGACTGTCCTCATTGCCACGGTTTTCTTACACACAGCAAAAGCGTTTGTAGGTAAGTAATTACACTTACATGCACAGTTTCCAGCAGTAGGCACTAATAATAATAATTTACAAATTGGTATCATACAAGATTCAACCACAACATTATTGCAACATTTGCAATACTGTGGTCTGTAGCAGTTGCAGAAAGCATTTCACTGCACATCATACCGTGTATGACTGTGTATGTGACAAATAAAATTTGAATTTGATCATTAAAATCTGTGACTTTGACCAGGACGAAATTGTGACGTTGTCGCAATATGTCAGGATAGGCTGTAGCTGGAGACATCACCTGTGCCCAATCCTGAAAGCAGTGAAAAGGCACCATGCAGGCGTCCATCAGCAGCGGCGAAATTAATTGCAACTCTTCTGTTTGGTTTTGTTTATATATCTGGCAATCGCCACACGCCTGTGGGCTAGTTTTTGTTCTCCTCTTTATTTCCCCTATTTTCGGCCCTCGCGGTTTATTTGTGTTTGTTAATAAATTATTTGTGCAGTGGTGGCCTAACGGTTATGGAAGCAGCCCCCGTAATCAGAAGGTTGCTGATTACGAATCTGTCATGGCCAACACTCAGCCAGCCCACCAGAGAGCGCCAGACCAACCAGAAAGACCACGATCCGGAAGAGGAAACGGAAGCGTGCAGCGTCGAGTATAAAAGTCGGATGACCCCGAGGAGACGCTGCACGCTCTTTGTATGAGACTGCTCCTTCGAGACGTTTTGCTATAGTAACCGCGACCTTGATCTACCGACCAACGAATTACGACCTTCGCCTGTCCCCGACTCCGAGAATTGCTTGACCCGTCAATCTACGACGACATCCCTGTTCCCCTGCCTTCCTGCCTCCCCAGCCGTCCTCTCGTCCCGCCCACGCTCCTGGACAACCCTGAAACCCGCCGTCTTCCTATTCTCCTCTACCCCGGTAACCCCCACGGATCCCGACTTCCCTTCCCGCCGCACTGCAGCGCGCCCTCCACTTTCTCCACGTCCCCATTCCCCGCCAGTCTCTCCCCCACAGACCAAACGCCCCCGATCGTCCTCCCCAGCCCCTAGCATGTCTGCCAATGCGTCACAGACCTCACCTTGTGACAGAATCATTATGACCTCACCTCGTGTAGAGGGAGAAAAGGAGAGGACCTAGCACTGAGCCTTGAGGGACACCAGTGGATAGTCTACGTGAATCTACCCTTCATTTCAGGAGGAATTCAGTCAGGTGCAATGGGCTCAAGCAGACAGGACATCTAGTCAAACCTGCTACCACCACACTTAGCCGTTGGCTCTCATCTGTGGCGTACACTTCTATTGGGGTGAAAGGGAGCAAATTTTGGCAAGCGATTTTTGGCCCAACCTCCTGTGGAGAAGCCATCAACTCCATTGTCCTCCTGCTTTAGTTGTGCAAAAACACTAGTTACCTGTGAACCCTGGCATATTTGCATTTCTTTAACAACACCACTGCTTCAAGAGCACACAAAACAAAATTCACTTTTTGTTTTAGAATTCAGTGATGATTCTGTACATATATGAGCATGTTCATCAACTATGGACCATGACGTTGTGGAAGGAAAATTTAGTAGGCCCGAACACTCCACGTGTTTCACCTTTAGTCATGGAACAGTTAGAAGACAACAACTGTGTATCTTAGGTCTGACCTTGTTGATGCAAAAGTTTGACGCAAAAACTAGACATAAACTGATAAAAGAAAGGTTCTGTGACGTTGATGGGCGCCACTGTCCAAAGTGGTGCGAGCTTGCTTTTCGACCTTGTACACCCCAGATGTATAAATGCTTGTGAACTGTAATCAAGCGGGGGGATGTTCTCTTGTGGGTCCCCCCGTGCGCGGTAAAATAAACTTGGATGATCAATTCAGTTGACTTCCTTTATTGCAGCTCCCCAGACGGCAGAATTTCCACGACAATTGGCGTCACGAACAGGATCCGCGTGAGTCCGCCAGGACATGACCGGAGTGGCTGGTCACCCTGGGTCACCAAGATCCATCTCCAAAACCTCGTCTTAGAGTTTCGGAGTGACTGGGACTGCGGTCAGTGTCCTTGGCCGATTCCGCCGGGATTTTTCTCTTTTCTGTCATCTGGGGACGCGAACACGGTGAGCTAAAATATTCCACCTCTCAAACATTTAATGAAAACTGCAGAATTTAGAAGATTAATAAATCCAAAATCAAATTGATAAGGGGAATTGCATATTTGCTTTATTCTGTAGTCAACTGAGTTGATCCAACTAAGCGAGTGTCACTTTTTATTTTGTTTAATAGAGGTTAGTCCTCTGAGTAAAGGATCTTGGAGATCGAGTGTGAAATAAGTGTGAGCCTTCTTTACAAGATAAAAAAAAATCATTAAGGAATATTTCAATCAGTGTGAGTAATAAGGCAAGAGCACAAAGGGAAAACGTGAAACGGGAAGAATTGTGAGCCATTAGTTATCTGTGAGCTCTCTTAGCAAGAGCAGTTGTTTTCGTTGGACTGTGAATTCCCCGGGCAAACTCGAGAAAGCTGTGTGCATAAAAAATGGGAAATAAAAGTGGGAAAAGTGACACTCCTATTAGTCCCGAAACTAAGTTAATGATACAGATGAAACAGAAATATGGTGATGATGTGTGTAATCATCTGGTGGACTGGCATGAAAATTACGGTTTTCCTGCGGGTGGGTCTCTTAGTCAAACTCAGCTAAAAAAGCTGAAGGAGGGGCTAGAGGGTAGCAGGCAAAAAATACTGCAGTCAAGTAAAAGTAAAGTAATTCGGAAAATGCTTATAATGGAAGACTGTTTTAAAATATGGGAAGCAGAGAGCGACCGAAGAGACAAGCAAAACACCCTAAACGCTCTGACTGCGCTGACTGTGGGAAAGAAAACAAAAGGGGAGACCACGCTGAACCTTGATACCAAAAAAAAATTCTCTGATACTGCACCTGCCTCGTTGTATCCGTCATTACAGGGCGCACGGGTCGACCTGAGTTTGGACTCCATCCCTCCGCCCTACCCCCAACAGCAACCCCCACTGGAACAGCAGCAACTCCCGCTGGAGAAACCTTTACAAGAACAGCAGAAACCACCACAGCATGATGGCGTCACTGCTTCAACTTCAGAGGGAAAAAACACCACCAGAGCAGCCGCCCCATATTCTCCACCCAAGACCCGGTCTGCCACCACATCTTCTGAACCATCAGGACCCTCAACTGCAACTCTCCCCATGATTCAGGTCGCTGGGACAGTGGGGCCTACATTTGTTTACAGACCATGGACAACGGAAGACCTTCTGAACTCTTCCAAGCATCTCCCAAATGCAGATCGAGGGGGTGCGGCCCTGTCCAAAGCCGTGAGCGATTTCATCAGAGAATTCACACCGACATCCACCGAAATGGCCCGAGTCCTGCTGAGGCACATGACCCCTGCGCAGTATGGTCAGCTACGTGAACATTTCACTACCCATCATCAGCCCTGCACCCCTGGTTGGGCATCTGCTGATCAAAACGACATTGGTGCAGTGCGGGGAGATGCAGACTACAGATGCTGGGCTGAAGGACTTGTGATCGCGATCGCTGGCAACTTTCCTACTGCCTGTGACCTTTCCAAAATCAGCATGTGTGCTCAGCAGCCTTTGGAGTCAGCAGAAGATTTTTTGATTCGACTCCAAGTTGTGTTTGATGACCACAGCGGCCTTGCTCGCCCCCATGATTACCCTGGACAAGGTATGACACCGTACGAAGCGCTCCTGAAAAATACCTTCATTGATGGCCTTCTCCCCCCCCTCAGTGAAGCAACAAAGACTTCCTGCATCTTGTGGGCAGATGCTACAGTGCGTCTCGCTGAAGTTCTGCGCCATGCGCGCCACGCCCAGGCCAGACAGGCGGAAGCGAGGATCAAAGAAGACAACAAAAACAAAGATTCAACCCACAGGGCACAACTGGCTCTGTTGCAGCATGCTGCTGCCAACTCCACTTCATATCGCGGGCCGGATGTGTGCTTCAGGTGTAACCAAAGGGGACACTGGGCACGAGATTGCACCAAAAGATGGAGAGGACAGTGGAGACCACGAAGCGAGGAACAATCGGATGTGTGCTTCAACTGTGGCCAAAGCGGACATTGGTTACGAGAATGTCCCAATGAAGAAAGAGGATGGAGCAGAGGACATGGTGTTCCATATGGCGAGAGACGTGGACACAGAGGAGAACACACCCACCATGAACAATCCCAAACAGCCTGACTGGTGAAGCGGGGCGGAGCTCCAAACGAAGGCGCGGCTGCAGCCCTGAAGGAGGCTCCAACCAAGGTCATGCACACCCACACAGACACACTCACACACATTCCAACAAAGGTCCTGGGGACAGTGAAGTGGTTCAACGTACGCAACGGCTACGGTTTCATCAACAGGAATGACACAAAAGAAGATGTTTTTGTACACCAGACTGCCATAAAGAAAAACAACCCAAGAAAATACCTCCGCAGTGTTGGGGACGGTGAGACTGTGGAGTTTGATGTCGTTGAAGGGGAGAAGGGTGCCAAGGCGGCCAATGTCACCGGCCCAGGGGGGGTCCCAGTCCAGGGCAGCAAATACGCCGCTGACCGGAACCGCTACAGGCGGTACCCACGCCGGAGGAGACCCCCACGCAACTACCAGGATAACTACCAGAGCGGGGGGCGGAAGAAGAGAGAGAGCCAGGAAATTGTTCCTGAGGGGGTCGCACAGCCACAGCAACGCAGAACTTTGTTCCCTGGCAGGTGGCGCCATCCACCGTACTTTGTCCGCCGACGCTATGGCAGCCGCCCCCCATATACCAGCGCACCACGAAAGGAAATGACAGAAGGAACTGAAGGTGATGACAACCAGGGTGGTCCAGACCAGAGCAAACCAATGAGGCAGAACTACTACCGAGGCTTCAGACCAAGGAGTCCCCCACGTCCCAGACTGGTGATGGAAGGCGAGGAAGACAAAGAGAACCAGGGCGAAAGCAAAGAGAACCAGGAGCCCCACCAGCGGCGCTACAGATGCAACATCAACTACCGCCCAGACCACCGAACCTCAGGATGGCAAAGAGAGCAAGGCAGCCGAAACATCCGCTGAGAAAACGTCCGCTCCCGAGGCTGAGCAGGGCGGGGCTGAATAAACACTGATTTACCATCACTACCATCGTCCGGTAAAGTCAACAAGAAGAAACTGACATCTGGTGGTGGTAAAACACTGCGCTCCACTTTACCTGAGAACTGGTTGGGTGTCTGCACTCCTTCTACTCTTATCCTACCTGTGACTATTTTGCCCGTAACCGCATCGGAAGTTCCAGTCTCTTTTTCCAATGTTCACTCCCGTTTAGCTAGGAGATCATTGTTTTCTTTTGATTCCCCTGATACAACTTACATTGATACCATAGGTATTCCCAGAGGTGTGTCCGACGAATACATATTAGTTAATCAAATAGCTGCAGGCTTTGAATACATTTTTTTTTAATAACTCCTAACAAAAATGTTGACAGAATCAATTACATTCATTACAATGTGCAGCGCTTATCAAACTTCACTAGAGATGGATTTGAGACTGTACATGGACAACTTAAAGCCACCTCACTTATGGCCTTCCAGAACCGCATTGCTGTTGATATGTTATTAGCGGAGAAAGGCGGAGTTTGCTCTATTTTTGGCGACCAATGCTGCACCTTTATCCCCAACAACACGGCCCCCCTGGGAAAGTTGACTCGTGCAGTAGATGGGCTTAGAACCCTCAGTGCTAAATTGAACGAACACTCAGGAATTGACACTTCTATGTGGGACAATATGTTTGGGAAATATAAAAATCTAGCTATCTCCATCTGCATGGCCCTTGCTGTATTCTCCTCTGTCTTGATTCTCTGTGGATGCTGTTGCATCCCCTGTGTTAGAGCATTGCTAGTCAGACTTATTGATACTGCCATAGGTCAAAAAGTTCCCCTTCTTCTCTATTCACGGCTCCCCCAACAGGACTCCAAACCCCAGAACCCCAACAACGATGATGTAAACTTTGGTCAGTTATACTTTGAATCAAGCTCCTCGGAGGAGGAGACTGATGCGAGCATCTAATACGCTAGACATTGGTTGATTTACTTGTTGTTGATTAAGTTGTTGGGTTTTGAAATTAATTTCTCGCCTTTAGTTTTGAGTTTATATTTTTAATTTTAATACAACTGCCTGTGATGAGTTACCTTAAACCCTTGATGGAGTGGTATACTTTGATGTTTCTGGTTGTATATTATGTTACTTTGTAATTTTGCATTAATTTGCTGCATACTTTTAATCATTTTGTAATCATTTTTTTTCCCTTACTGTTTGTGTTATTATATTATACAATTTTTGTGCCTATAGTAGTGGATAATCCAAAAAAAAAAAAAAAAAAAAAAAAAAAAAGTGAAGTGTGGAAGGAAAATTTAGTAGGCCCAAACACTCCACGTGTTTCACCTTTAGTCATGGAACAGTTAGAAGACAACAACTGTGTATCTTAGGTCTGACCTTGTTGATGCAAAAGTTTGACGCAAAAACTAGACATAAACTGATAAAAGAAAGGTTCTGTGACGTTGATGGGCGCCACTGTCCAAAGTGGTGCGAGCTTGCTTTTCGACCTTGTACACCCCAGATGTATAAATGCTTGTGAACTGTAATCAAGCGGGGGGATGTTCTCTTGTGGGTCCCCCCGTGCGCGGTAAAATAAACTTGGATGATCAATTCAGTTGACTTCCTTTATTGCAGCTCCCCAGACGGCAGAATTTCCACGACAACGTCACTCAGGTTATGACATTTGTGGACAAACATACATTGAAGACTGATGTGTTAGCATGTTTCCTTCATTTCATTCTATTAGCAACTTTTCATCCTATTTTCAGTCTATTTTTATAAATAAAACACACATGTATTTCTATATTTGGTGAATTTTTGTCTTTCAATTTGCAGGACAGTCAGTGTGTGGGATATTGTGTATAGATATGGTAAGCTTTTGTGAAGGTGAATGTGAAGGTATCACACACAGGCAGCTACAGTACACGGCAGTGTTAGAGTACACTTCTTGGGGGGAAGGGGAGTGACACATTCCAATTGGCCACCCATTTACAAATGAATTTGTTGGTGATTTAGTTGTTAGTTTCAAATCAAGGTAGTGCTGGTAGGGCTCTGGTAGGGCTGAGGGGGTCAGAAAAACCTGGGACTTCTAGTGTTAAAGTAAAGTATTAAATATTAGATATTAAACAACTGTCCACACAGCAAATTGAATCGTGTGATAAACAAGGCCCACATTTTCCTCACATGATGCCCTGACCCAGTGCCCAGATACCCCCTTTACAAAGAGACCAAGGCAAAGGCAGCAGAAACACTTAAAGAGGCAGAAAGCATCACCAGGAAGATCACTGCTTGTATGACTAGAGGCACAGAGCTACACAATCTAGAATGGCTGGGAAATTATTACATCGTTACATTCAACTGCATGAAAATATTAACATATTTCATGTATTTATTTATTTGTGTTTCAGGTACGTGTTATAATAACTGCTGCGTGGGAGATTACATTCAGTGTATTTACATCGACTGCCATTGCGATGAGTTGTGTCTGCTGAATTTAGAATCCAACTGCTGCCCTGATTTTGTGAAGTACTGTGTTGCTCCAGGTATTGAGATGTAAATTCATCTTGTAGTTTGTCTATAATTATTATGTTATTTCCCAAAATAAACTATTTTTTGTAACTGACTGCATCTCTCCAGCACCAGCACCTGTCACTACTGTAGCCACCACAACTACTTCCACCACCAGCAAAAGCACCTCCACCACCAGCACTACTTCCACCACCAGCAAAAGCGTCTCCACCACCAGCACCAGCGTCCCCACCACCACCACTACTTCCACCACCAGCAAAAGCATCTCCACCACCAGCACCAGCGTCCCCACCACCACCACTACTTCCACCACCAGCAAAAGCGTCTCCACCACCAGCACCAGCATCCCCACCACCACCACTACTTCCACCACCAGCAAAAGCGTCTCCACCACCAGCACCAGCATCCCCACCACCACCACTACTTCCACCACCAGTAAAAGCGTCTCCACCACCAACACCAGCGTCCCCACCACCACCACTACTTCCACCACCAGTAAAAGCACCTCCACCACCAGCACCAGCGTCCCCACCACCACCACTACTTCCACCACCAGCAAAAGCGTCTCCACCACCAGCACCAGCATCCCCACCACCACCACTACTTCCACCACCAGTAAAAGCGTCTCCACCACCAACACCAGTGTCCCCACCACCACCACTACTTCCACCACCAGTAAAAGCACCTCCACCACCAGCACCAGCGTCCCCACCACCACCACTACTTCCACCACCAGTAAAAGCGTCTCCACCACCAACACCAGCGTCCCCACCACCAGCACTACTTCCACCACCAGTAAAAGCGTCTCCACCACCAGCACCAGTGTCCCCACCACCACCACTACTTCCACCACCAGCAAAAGCACCTCCACCACCAGCAGCAGCGTCCCCAGCACTACTTCAACCACCAGCAGCAGCGTCCCCACCACAAGCAGCAGCGTCCCCACCACCACCACTACTTCCACCACCAGCAAAAGCGTCCCCACCACCAGCACTACTTCCACCACCAGCAAAAGCGTCCCGACCACCAGCACAACTTCAACCACAAGCAGCAGCGTCCCCACCACCAGCACTACTTCCACCACCAGCAAAAGCGTCCCCACCACCAGCACTACTTCCACCACCAGCAAAAGCGTCCCGACCACCAGCACAACTTCAACCACCAGCAGCAGCGTCCCCACCACAAGCACTACT
This sequence comes from Denticeps clupeoides, assembly GCF_900700375.1. Classification (NCBI taxonomy): domain Eukaryota; kingdom Metazoa; phylum Chordata; class Actinopteri; order Clupeiformes; family Denticipitidae; genus Denticeps; species Denticeps clupeoides. The sequence continues at coordinate 21,403,454 of NC_041717.1, forward strand.
TCCACCACCAGTAAAAGCGTCTCCACCACCAGCAACAGCATCCCCACCACCAGCACTACTTTCACCACCAGCACCAGCGTCCCCAGCACCAGCGTCCCCACCACAAGCACTACTTCCACAACCAGTAAAAGCATCTCCACAACCAGCACCAGCGTCCCCACCACCAGCACTACTTCCACCACCAGTAAAAGTGTCTCCAGCACCAGCGTCCCCACCACCAGCATTACTTCCACCACCAGCACCAGCGTCCCCACCACCAGCACAACTTCAACCACCAGCAGCAGCGTCCCCACCACCAGCACTACTTCCACCACCAGCAAAAGCGTCTCCACCACCAGCACCAGCATCCCCACCACCAGCAAAAGCATCTCTAGCACCATCAGCAGCGTCCCCACCACCAGCACAACTTCAACCACCAGCAGCAGCGTCCCCACCACAAGCACCAGCGTCCCCACCACCAGCACAACTTCAACCACCACCAGCAGCAGTGTCCCCACCACCAGTAAAAGCGTTTCCACCACCAGCTACAGCGTCCCCACCACCAGCAGTACTTCCACCACGAGTAAATGTGTCTCCACCACCAGCAGCAGCGTCCCCACCAACAGCAGTACTTCTACCACCCGTAAAAGTGTCTCTACCACCAGCAGCAGCGTCCCCACCACCAGCAGAACTTCAACCACCATTAAAAGCATCTCCACCACCAGTGACAGCGTCTCCACCACCAGCTACAGCATCCCCATCACCATTAAAAGTGTCCCCACCACCAGTTACAGCGTCCCCACCACCAGCTACAGCATCCCCACCAACAGTAAAACAGTGTCTCCACCATCAGAAAAAAGTGTTTCCACCACCAGCAACAGTGTCCCCATTTCCAGCTACAGTGTCCCCACCACCAGCTACAGTGTCCCCATCACAAGTAAAAGCATCTCCACCACCAGCTACAGCATCCCCAGCTACAGCGTCCTCCCCACAAGCTACAGTGTCCACTCCACCAGTAAAAGTGTCCCCACCACCAGCTACAGTGTCCCAAACACCAGCTATAATGTCTCTACAATCAGCTAAATCATCCCCGCCACCAGTAAAAGTGTCTCCACCACCAGTTACAGTGTCCCCCCCACCACTAAAAGTGTCTCCACCACCAGTGACAGCATCTCCACTACCAGTAAAAGTGTCCCAATCACCAGTAAGACGGTCTCCACCACCAGCAACAGCAGCCCCACCACCAGCGAAAGAGTCCCCACCAGCGACAGTGTCCCCATCACCAGCTACAGCGTCCCCATCACCAGTAAGACGGTCTCCACCACCAGCAACAGCAGCCCCACCAACAGTAAATCAGTGTCTCCACCACCAGCGACAGCGTCCCCACCACCAGCTACAGCGTCCCCATCATCAGTAAGACGGTCCCCACCACCAGCTACAGCATCCCCACCACCAGCAACAGCGTCCCCACCACCAGCGACAGCGTCCCCACCACCAGCTACAGCGTCCCAACCACTTGTAAAATTGTCTCCACCACCAGCTACAGTGTCTCCACCACTAGGTCTACACCCACGTCCACCACTTCAGGTCAGTCCTCTTGAAGTCCTGCATCCAATAAATGAATCGCTTTATTTAGAATGTGGACTACACAGGCAGTGGTTGCAGAGGGGCAGGCGGGTAAGGACCGTGCATCATCAGTGTCCTCTCTCACCAGGCCACGTCCACTCCTGATTCCCCACATTTGTTCCCCGTCCTTTAAGAGTCTGCTCTGCCGTGCATATTCCTGCTGATGCGGCTGCACGGTAGAGAGGATGGTGGTGTGTGTGTGTTTCCCTTCCGGGTTGGTCATGTCCCCCCCGGTCATGAGTCTGCCTTTCCAAGCTCCCTGTTTCTAAGCTCCCCGTTTCCCAAAGTACTGACCCTGCTTGTCATGTGTCTGATTTCAGTTGATGTTTGGTCCCTGATCCCCTGTTACCTTGTTTAATATAATTTTTACATAAATTAACCTGGACCTGCATCCTAACCCCTCCGTCATGTGACTTTGTCCTTGTGTGTATTCGTGTCGTGACAACCAGCATCATATCTCTGCCATGTTGTGAGTGGCTTTTCTACGGAAAGAGAGTAAGTATAGACTCAGGCCCCACCTTCTGACCCACCAGGGAGGACCAATGACTGAGGGAGGCGGAGCCATGTAATCAATACAGCAATGAGGAAGCAGACTGGAGTGAGGATGGTGATGGATGACAGGCGCCCGAGGAGCAGTGTGTGTGGATGGTACCTTCATCAAGGGGACCTTAGTGGCACCTTGGCTTTTTGGGGATTCAAACCGACAACCTTCTGATTCGTCACATCATCAGCTTATTGGTAGCAATAAATTGCTAAAAAAAAAAAAAACTTCTGACAGTCAGCCATTGCAATCCTAGGGGTTAATGTGGACCCATAGGGTAAAAATGCTGCAGCGTGTCCATGGTACATGACAACACGTGCACATTTTTTTAATCACTCCTCTGGCTGCTCATATGCTTTAGGATGACTGTATACATTTTATTGGTAATACTAATCTAAAATGTGGAACAATGGTGCCTGATGTGGTTGCAGAAGCAGATGCATTTCCTCAGCTAAAAACAATCTCATTTGCCAGTTTCATCACAGATCATGCATCCCCTGCAAATCTGATTACTTTATTACATTACAAAGTACACCTTTGTATATTTTAGGGGTTGGGACAAAGAGTGTGTTTACCAGCCTTAAATAGTTGAAATGATTGTTCTTTAGCCTCAGGTGGAAAGTTATAGGCTTTTTTTTTACAAGTTCCAGTGTAACTTTATACAAAGGAATTTCAGATTGAGTGAACTTATATAAATAAGGTCAATCAATTAGAACTGCAAAATCAGATAATGTGCTGATGGCTGTTTTCCTTGTGAAATCTACATATACCGCTGTTTCACCATTGAGGGGTTCAAAGAACATGTGAACTGCATTGATATGTGTTCATATTTATCTGGAATTTATCACTAGTCTGCAGGCACACAGCCCAATATGTACCAAACTGTGAGGTCATGACTAGCATATTCAGAACCAATCATCATGTATAACAATGTGGTCCTTGACAAAGTCTAATCTTTACTGATTCCAGCACGTCAGATGTTGTTAAGTCTTTTAACATCCCTCTGATGTTAAGTGTTTTACAGCATTAAACGGATGAACCCAGCAGCTTGGTTTTCAGACAGCAGTATCTGGTTAGGCATCACCTTGGTGCACCAGTAGCTTCCACCCTCTAGTGGAAACAAAAATCTTAGTTTCTGGATTTTGTTTCTTTCACTGATATTCCTTATGTTCCCAATACCTGACTTTAGAACTTCAATATGTTTTTTTTGTCATAAATCAATCAATCGTGAATCGTGGGTAATTCCCTGTGGCTTTGTAATTTCTGCAATGTGTGAAATAGAAGGTGCCCACCAGTTTAAGATTCAACCTTATTAAAGAGTTAATTTGAATTAATCAAATTAATCTCGTCGTCAAATCAATGTACTTGCGCTTTGGATCCGATTCCAACAAGGTTCCTTAAGCAAATAGCACCCAATATTACAAATTCTACCCTCAAAATTGTTAACTCGTCACTTAGCACCGGCCACGTACCAAGTTTGTTCAAGGTAGCAGTCATTAGACCCCTGATTAAAAAGCCTGATCTTGATCGCAGTCAGCTTTCAAATTATAGACCGATATCCAACCTTCAAAAATCTTGGAAAAAGTTGTAGCCTAGCAGCTGAGCACATACCTAGACTATAACAACATCCATGAAGTACATCAATCAGGATTTAGACCTCATCATAGCACTGAGACAGCGCTGGTTAAAGTGGTTAATGACCTGCTGTTGGCCTCTGATCAGGGACGCATCTTGCTGCTTGTCCTGCTTGATCTGAGTGCAGCGTTTGACACTATCGATCATGCTATTCTCCTTGCCAGGTTAGAGAATGTTATTGGGATTAAGGGAACATCCCTTGAATGGTTCAGATCATATTTGACCAACCGATATCAGTTTGTGGACATCAATGGTGTTTCGTCTTCACATAGTAATGTAGAGTTTGGTGTTCCACAAGGTTCTGTCCTTGGTCCGTTACTTTTTTCTCTATACATGTTACCTTTAGGCGACGTCATCTGCAAACACGGTATTAGCTTTCATTGCTACGCTAACGACACACAGCTGTATCTGTCTGCAATGCCAGATCAGAGGCAGCAGCTGTCAATATAGAGAATTGTCTGAAGGACAGTGGATGCTCACCAACTTTCTCCTGTTAAACCCTGACAAGACAGAAGCGCTTGTACTTGGGCCTCAAGCAGCCAGGCATAAACTGGCTGACTACACAATAACCCTGGATAGCCTTTCTATCTCACCGAGTATTGAAGTGAAGGATCTAGGTGTCATCATTGATGCAGGTCTCTCATTCAATTCGCACGTAGATAATGTCACTAGAATAGCATTCTTTCACCTTAGAAATATTGCGAAAATAAGAAATATAATTTCAATGCATGATGCAGAAAAGTTGGTCCATGCATTTATTACATCAAGGTTAGATTACTGCAATGCATTACTGTCTGGTGCTCTAGTAGGTGCATGAGTAAACTCCAGCTAGTACAGAATGCTGCAGCCAGAGTTCTAACTAGAACCAGGAAATTTGACCACATCACCCCAGTCTTACAATCACTGCACTGGTTACCCATCAAATTTAGGATTGACTACAAAATCCTACTTTTAACCTATAAAGCTCTAAATGGTCTCGCCCCACAGTACCTGAGTGAACTTTTGGTTCTTTACGAACCGCCACGCCCCCTTCGATCAATGGGTGCGAGGTCACTACTGGTACCAAAGGTGCAGAAGGTCACAGCTGGGAGCAGATCCTTCTCCTATAGAGCTCCGCAGTTGTGGAACAGCTTGCCTGTCAGTGTCCGGGACTCAGACACAGTCTCAGTGTTTAAATCCAATCTCAAAACCTATCTGTTTTCTTTGGCTTTTTGTTAAATCATAAAGTCCACTACAGCTATAGGGATCTTCAAATGGACCAGTAACATCATTATGGACACTTAATCTAGACCATGACACTGACTACATCCTGGACTTCTCCAACCCTACAACTGTAGGACTTATTATTATATCATATCCAACCCTGCACTGACACCATTTGCAGGCTCACTCTACCCTGGAAGGGGGTCCCTCTCTGTATCACTCCTTCCCAAGGTTTCTTCCTTTCTTTTTTCTCTCTCCTAGAGTTTTTTTTGTGTGGAGTTTTTCCTTGTGTGCAGAAGGGTCAAGTGTGGGGGGTGTCAACTGTAGGGCCTGTCAAAGCCCATTGAGACATACTGTATGTGATTTTGGGCTATATAAGAAATAAATGTTGTTGTTGTTAAGGTCAAGGTGTTATTTTAAATTGAATAATTAATGAGTTTCGTGACCATTCTTACTTTACTTTACATGTGGGCTGTGGCTGATATCTTGTTGTGAATTTTATATAAAAAAAAAAAACTTATTTCATTATTACACTGTGCCAGGTTTTTTTTCTCCTCTTAATCTGTTGCAACATGCATCCACAAATAATTAAGTATTAGATAATTAGATAATGAGGATTCTGATGTGCACATATGTGTGTGTGTGTATGTATATATATATATATATATATATATCAAGTGATTTCGCCTGCATCTGGTAGAGGAAGGTCACACATTCTTCAGAGACAAGGCACTAAGATTCATGGTCTTGTTTTGCTTTCTACTGCCTACTGATCCACCAAGGTGCCACTGAGGTGCCACTGAGCAAAGCACCGTCCCCACACACTGCTCCCCGGGCGCCTGTCATGCTGCCCACTGCTCACTAAGGGTGATGAGTCAAATACAGAGGACAAATTTCACTGTGTGCACCGTGTGCTGTTTATCATAATGACAATCACTTCACTATTTCACCTCGCAGGAGCAGGTCTAAGTGATTTATAGAGAAGGAGCTGCCAAAAAGCGGACTGGCGTCTTACCTTCACATCCCTGCTTCTCACGCATGTTAATATCCAGACTTTCTTCATTCCAGATATTCCAGACAGTTACATGACATCTCAGTTTCTGACAAACTTGCTTTCTACTTGTCCTCCTTGACTCCTCTGCACACAAAGGAAGGAATGTCCTGGACCTGGTCTTCAGTCTCCTCTCCCCTTGTCCTCCTCCACGTCTCCTGACGTACTGACCTGTCTCCTGGTAGTGTCTCCATGCTATGGACACTACAGACAAAGCAAACCTTCTTGCCACAGCTGGATGAGCTGCACTACCTGATCCACTTGTGTGGGTCGTAGACGCTGTTTCATGCTACTACTAGAGTGAAAGCACCACCAGCATTCAAAAGTCACCTAAACATCAGCCAGAAGGCAAACTGAGAAGTGGTCAGTGGTCACCACCTGTTATTTGCACAACATAATGTGAAATTGGGGCAGTGGTGGCCTAGTGGTTAAGGAAGCGGCCCCAAATCACAAGGTTCCAGTTCAAATCCCGATCCGCCAAGGTGCCACTGAGGTGCCACTGAGCAAAGCAACGTCCCCACACACTGCTCCCCGGGCGCCATGCGTCATGGCTGCACACTGTTCACTCAGGGTGATTGGTTAAATGCACTGTGCCCCATGTGCTGTGCTGCTGTGTATCACATGTGACAATCACTTCACTTTAAATTGATCATCAGTGTTGCTTCTTAGGTGGACGTGTGAATGACTTTGAGTTTTAAAAAAATAGTTCCCTTTTTTGTATAAGAAATCACAGCTTGACTTGGACCTGTTATATTATCCGAATCTACGTAAATTCTTCACTATGATCTTTATGATGTTTATGGATCACATTTTTTTCTTTAAGTAGGAGCCTGTAGAAGAAGTTGGCAAAAATGTAAGACGTTATGACGCAGAATCCTCACACATGTAAAAATAAAGTTGAAAATTTTAATATTTTATTTGCATAATGAAACCTGTATGATCACATTTCTGAACATGACTGACAGATTTTTTTTTTTTTTTAATAAGGATAAAGTTGAAAATTTAATTATTTTATTTGCATAATGAAACCTGTATGATCACATTTCTGAACATGACTGACAGTTTTTTATTTAAATAAGGATGCCAGCCATTCTAATCTAAATTCCAGAAAAACCGAGCTACTGCATCATTGCCTAAACAGGAGGCGTGGCTTGTTTAGGTGTGTCTTTGAGAGACAGTAGTACTACTTATAAATGTTGAATGAAGAGTTTACTTCCTTAAAGACACAGGCTCTTCACCACGATGGAGACAATGTTCTTCTGGACTGTCCTCATCACCACAGTTTTCTTAAACACAGCAAAAGCACAGTATATAGGTAAGTAATTACACTTACATGCATTTTACCAGGACGAAATTGTGACGTTGTCGCAATATGTCAGGATTGCTGCAGCTGGAGACATCACCTGTGCCCATTCTTTGTGGACCTTGCAACTGTTCTGTTTGGTGTTGTTTTGAGTTCTGGCAATCACCACACGCCTGCGGGCTAGTATTTGTTGTCCCCTTTATTTCCCGTTTTCGGCCCTCGCGCTGTGTTGATTTGTGTTTGTTAATGTCATGATCCGGTCCGGAAGGGGTTACTCCGTGTCCGGGATCAGGACCGTAGTTTCACATTAGTCCTGTGTAATGTTCCCTAATCGTGTTCACCTGTGTCTAATGTTTAAAGCTGCCGTTGGAAAATGTATATAAGTTATCATGCAATTACTTCTTTGACATATATATCTCACATGTATTAAACTGTATTAATCTTTGGAATATTAACCTTTGGAAGACAGCAACTATATTAATCATTAGTCACTTGGATGAGAAACCGTGGGACAAAGGATGTTTTGCAAGTTTGCAGGGCAGAGTGACCACGACCTGGAGTGAAAACGAACAAATAAGTGGAGGCCTGCAAACGATGAAAAGCAGGAGTCCAGCGACCTCTGCAACAGTGAAGCAGGAAATAAGCCTACGTGCAGACATTAATTACTAGCTTATATGGTATGATTTTACGGTAAATGTACCACCCTGTACTAAATAAAAGGAGGTGATGCGACTGAGACCGCAGAGCTGTCGGAGGCGTGATGTAATGTGCGTCTCTGATCGCTCTCCTTGCAAATAAAAAGAATTCAAATGCTTTGTGTCTTTCTTCTCTTTATAAGTGTTGGAATAACGTATAACTCTTGGTCCTTCGAGCCGGATTCCAAGACACCGAAGGATTCCAGCGGACGGGGCGGATACCAGAAAAACCTTGGCCAAGGCTGACTCCTTAGGAGGGGTCAGAGACAGACCCCTTTGGGGACTGGGAGGCCGACCGTCAGTTGGGATCTGGAGGTTGATGGAATCCTACGAGTGAGAGAAGGCATGGGGTAAGTTGACTTCTGTTTAAATGGATCCGCTAGTAATGAAAAAGAACGTTCAATAGTACAATAATATAGACTAATACGGGTGTATGAGTGTGCACGCAGGTGTGAATGTGTGAATGAGTGGGGGTGAAAATCACTAGACAGACACTCCATACAAAACTCACAGAGGAGTAAACAGTGAACTCTCGTGGAGGCAGAGGCAAGGTATTCCCACCCCAAAAAGATTTGAGGTAAAAGTGGAATACACCATGAGAGGAACTTTGATACACTGTCCTGTGATCAAGTACCAGTGTTTTAGGATACCCCAGGTACAACAGACACACTGGTCCAAATTTAGGTCAAAATGGGTAATGGGTTCAGTAAACCAAAAGAAGAACTAAAATGCAAAGACTGGAAATATGTAGAGCAGATTAACAAAGATTATGTTGAGCCGTTAAATAAATGGATAATAAAATATGGATTTGATGGACAATTAGGGTAAAAAGTCTAATTGAGTTACAGGGAGCTATAAAACAGACATGTAAAAATAAGGAGAAGCAAATGAAGCGAGAAGGTGTCAAAGCTTTAATACAGTGGATGAGCGTCTGCACACATTGGCAGACCATATCTCTCCCTCTCTCTCTGGTTTGTGTGTATGTGTGGGGTGCCTCCTTCCCTCCCTTCTCTCTCTCCCTCCCTTCTCTCTCTCTCTCTCTCTCTCGTTTTGTTTTGGAACTGAACTCTTAGCCATAGATTTTACCGTCTGGGCATCAGCACAGCAATTTACAGCGGGTTTCCACTTTATTCAGCCTTATTTTTAATTTACATTTTGTTTTTTCTTTCTGAAAGTTTTAAAATTAGGTTTGAGGAAAGCTGAGAAATATATAAGTATGAATATATATAACACCTAAATTGTGCAATTTTATATCAATTTTGTATGTGCACTTTGGGTTCTTTTTTCTGGGTTTTGTTTTGATTTTATTTTTAAAGGCTTCACATTTATATTGTACTGTGGGTTTTATTTTATTGTGTTGCACCAGCCACAACATTTTGATGCATGATTTAAATGGTAGCATTGAGATGACGACATTGTTCTGGTTATGACTTGCGCTGTGCCCTTTTTGTTTCCTTTAACATAGACCGAGAGCATTTAAAGAATAATTATTATTATTATTATTATTTTACCGGACTACTTTCACCGGTAAAAATCATGTTGTGACACAACTGACTGGACTTTGACTGGACTGATTTTTGTGTTTTGTTTTGTTTATTTACAGCAAAAGGGTTATTGTCTCGGTTTTGGAATACCCATTCCAAACAATACACATGGATTTTATCCAACTGAGTAAAAGTGAAGGGAAGGACTTCTCTTTGGTTATTATAGACGCGTTCTCCAAATGGATAGAATTGTTTCCAACTAAACACCCAGATGCGTTAACAGTAGCAAAAGCATTGTGTAAAGATATTATTCCGTGCTATGGAATACCAGAAAAAACATATAGCGACAATGGGACTCATTTTGTAAACCAGATGGTAACCAATATAGGGAAAATGTTTCATATTAACCTAAAAACCACTGCACTTACCATCCACAGAGTGCAGGACTGGTGGAGCGAATGAACAGAACATTTAAAATTAGATTAAAAAAGTGCATGGAAGAAACATGTCGACCATGGACTCAATGTCTAGAGCTGGTAAAACTATACATCGATATTACTAGCACAACCGTCTTAACTCCCTATAAAACCTTGTTTAGAAAACCATATAGAATGCCTTACTTTAAGAACCAATGGGAAACGGAGGAAGACATGACTTTGGCAGACTACATGAGAAAAATGTTAGAAACACAAAAAAAAGAGTAATCCTGATGACAAACTACCTATCTCTCAGCAGGAACCCCCACTGGTGGAACCCGGAGTCTGGGTGCTCATAAAAAGCATAAAACAGAAGCATTGGCACTCACCGAAGTGGGAACGGCCATATCAAGTGATCCTGATGACACCGATGGCTGTTAAAATAGCGGAAAAGGGAACCTGGATAAATCAGTCACATTGTAAAAAGGCCATTTCTGCAAACTCTGCAGACGGGAAAGGTGAGCAAAAGTCTGATAATAGGGTGGACTCAGATGTATAGAATCTGGGTAGACCCAAAAGTCAGTGAAGAACACTTTACAGCCACCAATCCTAGAAGAGGCAGACGGGGAAAGGGTTGGCAGAAATGAAGGATTATAAAAAGTGTCAAAGAGTGTGCGTGGTAGTGCTTTGTGTAATGTTAGCAATAGCAGCATGGTGGCTGCTGTGGCAAGAGGATAAGTACAAATGCTCATTCACCTATGACCTATGCAAAAGCACATATGGCACATACAGATACACTATGCTCTTACACTACACCAACAGTGTGTGTAAGAGCTAATATCACCTCGGTAGTAACAGTACCAACCATCCGCCTTATTTTCCGTTTTAAGTGTGTCAGTTACCAGAGTCTAAAATGAATAAAACGAGATTGAATCAGAATGCAAATTACAAAGGTATACAGGTTAAGGTGTTGGATGAGAGCCAGCCCACTGATGAGTGGTTCAGAGAAACTACGGGAATAACTGGTAATAACTTTTAGTGGAGCAAGCAGCAAATGTCACTCAACAAGTCTGTATAGTTTGCTTGGGGCCACGACCATTATACTAGAGGTTATAACGGACGAATGTGTTGTGGACGTAATGAACAAAACTCAACCAGATAGTCGTTGCCAAAATTGGGATCAAGTATATCCCCTTACGAGACCAGAAAATCTGAAGCCTATCTTCTCCAGCAAAATAGCACAAGGAAATTTCACATGTATCAATATAATAGGAAAAAAATAACCTACTAGGAGAAGGAGCACCGAGAGATTGGTGTCGTACAGTAATAGCTGTGGAGGCTAACTTTACGCCACATTCTCGAAGTGACATATGGTGGTGGTGTGGAGGAAATAGGTTGTTCGATCGATTGCCCTCAAATAACACCGGGTTGTATCCCTAAGTAACCCTTTTATTACCAGTGTCCATATTTCCAACAACAGTAAGTAACCTATTATTCAAAATAGACAGCCTGGTGCCTGCAGACTGACACAGGATGAAGTGGTCAACCCCGGCCTGGGAGAAGTTAACGGACCCAACGTACATTGACGCAATTGGGGTTCCGAGGGGGGTGCCTGATGAATATAAGATAGCAAATCAAATAGCAGCAGGATTCGAATCAGTCTTGTGTTGGTGGTGTACGATAAATAAGAACATAGACAGAATCAACTACATCCACTACAATGTTCAGAAACTAGGAAATTGGACACAAGACGGTTTTGAGGCCATGCATGGGCAATTATCCGCCCCCTGCCTCATGGCATTCCAAAACAGAATAGCACTGGATATGATCCTGGCTGAGAAAGGTGGGGTATAACAGGGGGGAAATGTTGGAAAATGTACATAAAGTTATCATGCAATCACTTCTTTGGCATATATATCTCACATGTATTAAACTGTATTAATCTTTGGAATATTAACCTTTGGAAGACAGCAACTATATCACTTGGATGAGAAACCGTGGGACAAAGGATGTTTTGCAAGCTTGCAGGGCAGAGTGACCACGACCTGGAGGGATAACAAATGGATAAGGGGACGATGAAAAGCAGGAGTCCAGAGACCATGACCTCGGAACAGTGAAGCAGGAAATAAGCCTACGTGCAGACATTAATTAATAGCTTATATGGTATGATTTTATGGTAAATGTACCACCCTGTACTAAATAAAAGGAGGTGATGCGACTGAGACCGCAGAGCTGTCGGAGGTGTGATGTAATGCGTGTCTCTGATCGCTCTCCTTGCAAGTAAAAAGAATTAAAATGCTTTGTGTCTTTCTTCTCTTTATAAGTGTTGGAACGACGTAAAACTCTATCAGCTGCCCTGTTCGTTTCTGTTCTCCGTCGGGTCTTTGTTGTGTTACACGTTCACTAGTTACCAGATGTCTCCCCTGTCCTGTTCATCACCCTTTAAACACTGGTCTCGTGACGTCGTGCGATTGCCTCCTTCTTCCTCGTCCAGTTTAGTCATCATCTCCGTTCACTTACCTTGTCATGCCAAATGGTTGTAACAGAAAGACCCGACCCGCATTTGGATGCAGCAGACGCCACCCCGCTGAGATCAAAGGAGCTGCGACTCGCCGTGAGTACACTGCCAGATTCCTTGTCCCCGGCCAAAGTTGGCTTCATCTTTCGCAGGGTCCTGACCCCTGCCTCTCAGTCTCAAGTCTGGTGGTGTTGAAGGTGAGAAGCGGCTGGTGCGAGCCGGAAATTGACCGTGAGCGTTGACCACCTGCGGACGGCAGACGAGGTGCCCGTACCACATTGGCCAGAAGCCGTCTGCGCAGGATTACCATCACTCATCCATCATGAATACCGGAGCAGTTCTCATTCATTTACAATTCATCTCAGCCATTCTTCTGATCTCATCTGGTCTCTTCATCTTGTCTCATCTCGAGTCGTCTTCTTGTCCACTCTTCCTTATAAAGACTCTGTGTATGGACTACCTTCCTTCCTTCGTGGACTGCTTTGGCGGGCGCGCCAGGTGTCGTGCCTAGGAAGGGGGTACTGTCATGATCCGGTCCGGAAGGGGCTACATGTTTGACCTGTGTAATGTTCCCTAATCGTGTTCACCTGTGTCTAATGTTTAAAGCTGCCCTGTTCGTTTCTGTTCTCCGTCGGGTCTTTGTTGTGTTACACGTTCACAAGTTACTGGATGTCTCCCCTGTCCTGCTCTACACCCATTAACCCATGTGAGGTGTAATAAGGGCTGTGAGGTAGGATGGGGCTACTCCATGTTTGGCTTTGTAGGCCAGCATCAGTATTTTGAATCTGATGCGTGCAGCTACTGGGAGCCGGTGGAGGGAGCGTAGCAGAGGGGCGGTGTGGGAGAATTTGGGAATGTTGAAGATCAGTCATGCTGCTGCAGTCCAGGTGCAATGGGCTCAAGCAGACAGGACATCTAGTCAGACCTGCTCCCACCACAATTATTAAAGGAAAGTGTAGATATTAAATAACTGTTCTCACAACAAATTGAATCGTGTGATAAACAAGGCCCACATTTTCCTCACATGATGCCCTGACCCAGTGCCCAGATACCCCCTTTACAAAGAGACCAAGGCAAAGGCAGCAGAAACACTTAAAGAGGCAGAAAGCATCACCAGGAAGATCACTGCTTGTATGACTAGAGGCACAAAGCTACACAATCTAGAATGGCTGGGAAATTATTACAGCGTTACATTCAACTGCATACGAATATTAACACATTTCATGTATTTATTTCTTTGTGTTTCAGGTACGTGTTATAATAACTGCTGCGTGGGAGATTACATTCAGTGTATTTACATCGACTGCCATTGCGATGAGTTGTGTCTGCTGAATTTAGAATCCAACTGCTGCCCTGATTTTGTGAAGTACTGTGTTGCTCCAGGTATTGAGATGTAAATTCATCTTGTAGTTTGTCTATAATTATTATGTTATTTCCCAAAATAAACTATTTTTTGTAACTGACTGCATCTCTCCAGCACCAGCACCTGTCACTACTGTAGCCACCACAACTACTTCAACCACCAGCAAAAGCACCTCCACCACCAGCACTACTTCCACCACCAGCAAAAGCGTCTCCACCACCAGCACCAGCGTCCCCACCACCACCACTACTTCCACCACCAGCAAAAGCACCTCCACCACCAGCACCAGCGTCCCCACCACCACCACTACTTCCACCACCAGCAAAAGCACCTCCACCACCAGCACTACTTCCACCACCAGCAAAAGCGTCTCCACCACCAGCACCAGCGTCCCCACCACCACCACTACTTCCACCACCAGCAAAAGCATCTCCACCACCAGCACCAGCGTCCCCACCACCACCACTACTTCCACCACCAGCAAAAGCGTCTCCACCACCAGCAGCAGCGTCCCCACCACCAGCACAACTTCAACTACCAGTAAAAGCATCTCCACCACCAGCAGCAGCGTCCCCACCACCAGCACTACTTCCACAACCAGCACTACTTCCACCAGCAGTACTTCCACCACCAGTACCAGCGTCCCCACCACCAGCAGTACTTCCACAACCAGCAGTACTTCCACCACCAGTAAAAGCGTCTCCACCACCAGCAGCAGCGTCCCCACCACCAGCACTACTTCCACCAGCAGTACTTCCACCACCAGCACCAGTGTCCCCACCACCAGCAGCAGCGTCTCCACCACCAGCACTAGTTCCACCAGCAGTACTTCCACCACCAGCACAAGCGTCCCCACCACCAGCAGTACTTCCACAACCAGCAGTACTTCCACCACCAGCAGTACTTCCACCACCAGTAAAAGCATCTCCACCACCAGCAGCAGCGTCCCCACCACCAGCAGTACTTCCACGACCAGCACTACTTCCACCAGCAGCTACAGCGTCCCCACCACCAGCACTACTTCCACCAGCAGCTACAGCGTCCCCACCACCAGCAGCAGCGTCCCCACCACCAGCACTACTTCCACCAGCAGCTACAGCGTCCCCACCACCAGCAGCAGCGTCCCCACCACCAGCACTACTTCCACCAGCAGCTACAGCGTCCCCACCACAAGCAGCAGTGTCTCCACAACCAGCAGCAGTGTTCCCACCACCAGCAGCAGTGTCTCCACCACCAGCTATAGCGTCCCCACCACCAGTAACAGCATCTCCACCACCAGCTACAGCGTCCCCACCACAAGCAGCAGTGTCTCCACCACCAGCTACAGCGTCCCCACCACCAGTAACAGCATCTCCACCACCAGTTACAGCGTCCCCACCACCAGCTACAGTGTCTCCACCACCAGCTACAGTGTCTCCACCACCAGCGACAGTGTCCCCACCACCAGCTACAGCGTCGTCACCACCAGCAGCAGTGTCTCCACAACCAGCAGCAATGTCCCAACCACCAGCAGCAGTGTCTCCACCAGCAGTAACAGCATCCCCACCAACAGCTACATCGTCCCCACCAGCAGTAACAGTGTCCCCACCACCATAAACAGCATCCCCACTACCAGTTACAGCGTCCCCACCACCAGATACAGCGCCTCCACCACCAGCTACAGTGTCCCCACCACCAGTAAAAGTGTCTCCATCACCAGTAACAGCGTCTCCAACACCAGCGACACCGTCCCCACCACCAGTAACAGTGTCTCCACCACTAGTAACAGCGTCCCCACCACCAGTAACAGTGTCTTTACCAACAGCTACAATGTCTCCACTACCAGCGACAGTGTCCCCACCACCAGTAGCAGTGTCTCCACCACCATCTACAATGTCTCCACCACCAGCGACAACATCCCTACCACCAGTAAAAGTGTCTCCACCACAAGTGACAGCGTCCCCACCACCAGCTACAGTGTCTCCCCCACCAGCGACACCGTCACCACCACCAGTAACAGTGTCTCCACCACCAGCTACAGCGTCCCTTCCACCAGTGACAGTGTCTCCACCACCAGCGACAGTGTCCCCACCACCAGTGACAACGTCTCAAGCACCAGCTACAGCGTCCCCACCACCAGCTACACTGTCTCCACCACCAGCGACAGTGTCTCCACCACTAGTAACAGCGTCCCCACCACCAGTAACAGTGTCTTTACCAACAGCTACAATGTCTCCACTACCAGCGACAGTGTCCCCACCACCAGTAGCAGTGTCTCCACCACCATCTACAATGTCTCCACCACCAGCGACAACATCCCTACCACCAGTAAAAGTGTCTCCACCACAAGTGACAGCGTCCCCACCACCAGTTACAGTGTCTCCCCCACCAGCGACACCGTCACCACCACCAGTAACAGTGTCTCCACCACCAGCTACAGCGTCCCTTCCACCAGTGACAGTGTCTCCACCACCAGCGACAGTGTCCCCACCACCAGTGACAACGTCTCAAGCACCAGCTACAGCGTCCCCACCACCAGCTACACTGTCTCCACCACCAGCGACAGTGTCCCCACCACTAGTGACAATGTCTCTAGCACCAGCTACAGCGTCCCCACCACCAGTGACAGCGTTCCCACCACAAGTGACAGCGTCCCCACCAGCTACAGTGTCTCCACCCCCAGCGACACCGTCACCACCACCAGTAACAGTGTCTCCACCACCATATACAGCGCTCCCACCACCAGCGACAGCGTTTCCACCCCAAGCTACAGCGTCCCCACCAGCAGCGACAGTGTCCCCACCACACGCTACAGCGTCCCCACCACCAGCGACAGCGTCTCCACCACCAGCGACAGCGTCTCCACCACCAGCGACAGCGTCCCCACCACCAGCGACAGCGTTCCCACTACCAGTGACAACGTCACCAGCACCAGCTACAGTGTCTCCACCACCAGCGACAGTGTCCCCACCACCAGCGACAGCGTCCCCTCCACCAGTGACAGTGTCTCCACCACCAGCGACAGCGTCCTCACCACCACTGACAGTGTCTCCACCATCAGCGACAGTGTCCCCACCACCAGTGACAACGTCTCAAGCACCATCTACAGTGTCCCCACCACCAGCTACACCTCCTCCACCACCAGCGACAGTGTCCCCACCACCAGTAACAGCATCCCCACCTCCAGCTACAGTGTCTCCAACACCAGCTACAGCGTCCCCACCACCAGTGACAGTGTCTCCACCACCAGCGACAGCTTCCTCACCACCACTGACAGTGTCTCCACCATCAGCAACAGCGTTTCCACCAACAGTAAACCAGTGTCTCAATCACCAGTAAAAGTGTCCCCACCACCAGCTACAGCATCCCCACCACCAGCTACAGCATCCCAATCACCAGTAAAAGTGTCTCCACCACCAGCGACAGCATCCCCACAACCAGTAAAAGTGTCTCCACCACCAGCGACAGCGTCCCCACAACCAGTAAAAGCGTCTCCACCACTAGCGACAGCGTCTCCACCACCAGCGACAGCGTCTCCACCGCCAGCTACAGTGTCGCAATCACCTGTAAAAGTGTCCCCACCACCAGTGACAGTATCCCCACAACCAGTAAAAGTGTCTCCACCACCAGCGACAGTGTCCCCACGACCAGTAAAAGCATCTCCACCACTATCGACAGTGTATCCACCACCAGCTACAGCGTCCCCACAAGCAGCTACAGCATCCCCATCACCAGTAAAAGCGTCTCCACCACCACCAGCTACAACGTCCCCACCACCAGCTGCAGCGTACCCACCACCGGCTACAGCGTCCCCACCAACAGCAAAAGTGTCCCCACCCCTATCTACAGCATTCCCATCATCAGTAAAAGGGTCTCCACAATCAGTAAAAGTGTCTCCACCACCAGCTACAGCGTCCCCACCACCAGTAAAAGTGTCTTCACCACCAGCTACAGCGTCCCCACCACCAGTAAAAGTGTCTCCACCACCAGCTACAGCGTCCTCATCACCATTAAAAGTGTCTCCACCACCAGTTACAGCGTCCTCACCACCAGTAAAAGTGTCTCCACCACCAGCTACAGCGTCCTCATCACCATTAAAAGTGTCTTCCCCACAAACTACAGCGTCCCCACCTCCAGTAAAAGTGTCTCCAACACCAGCTACAGCGTCCCTAACACCAGTAAAAGTGTCTCCACCACCAGTTACAGCGTCCCCACCTCCAGTAAAAGTGTCTCCACCACCATTAAAAGTGTCTCCACCACCAGTTACAGCGTCCCCACCTCCAGTAAAAATGTCTCCACCACCAATAAAAGTGTCTGCACCACCAGCTACAGCGTCCCCACCACCAGTAAAAGTGTCTCCACCACCAGCTACAGCGTCCTCATCACCATTAAAAGTGTCTCCACCACCAGTAAAAGTGTCTTCCCCACAAACTACAGCGTCCCTAACACCAGTAAAAGTGTCTCCACCACCAGTTACAGCGTCCCCACCTCCAGTAAAAGTGTCTCCACCACCAATAAAAGTGTCTGCCCCACCAGCTTCAGCGCCCCCACCACCAGTTAAAGCGTCACCACCTCCAGTAAAAGTGTCTCCACCACCATTAAAAGTGTCTCCACCACCAGTTACAGCGTCCCCACCTCCAGTAAAAATGTCTCCACCACCAATAAAAGTGTCTCCACCACCAGTTACAGTGTCCCTAACACCAGTAAAAGTGTCTCCAACACCAGTTACAGCGTCCCCACCTCCAGTAAAAGTGTTTTCACCACCAGCTTCAGTGCCCCCACCACCAGTTAAAGCGTCACCACCTCCAGTAAAAGTGTCTCCACCACCATTAAAAGTGTCTCCACCACCAGTTACAGCGTCCCCACCTCCAGTAAAAATGTCTCCACCACCAATAAAAGTGTCTCCACCACCAGTTACAGTGTCCCTAACACCAGTAAAAGTGTCTCCAACACCAGTTACAGCGTCCCCACCTCCAGTAAAAGTGTTTTCACCACCAGCTACAGCGTCCTCACCACCAGTAAAAGTGTCTCCACCACCAGCTACAGCGTCCTCATCACCATTAAAAGTGTCTCCACCACCAGTAAAAGTGTCTTCCCCACAAACTACAGCGTCCCTAACACCAGTAAAAGTGTCTCCACCACCAGTTACAGCGTCCCCACCTCCAGTAAAAGTGTCTCCACCACCAATAAAAGTGTCTGCCCCACCAGCTTCAGCGCCCCCACCACCAGTTAAAGCGTCACCACCTCCAGTAAAATTGTCTCCCCCACCAGCAACAGTGTCCCCACCACAAGTAAAAGCATCACTACCACCAGTAAAAGTGTCCCCATCACCAGTAAGACGGTCTCCAACACCATCAACAGCATCCCCACCAACAGTAAAACAGTGTCTCCACCACCAGCAACAGCATCCCCATCACCAGCGTCCCCACGACGAGCCACAGCGTCCCGACCAACAGTAAAAGCATCTCCACCACATGCTACAGCGTCCCCACCACCAGTAAAAGCGTCTCCACCACCAGCCACAGCATCCTCATCACCATTAAAAGTGTCTCCACCACCAGTTACAGTGTCCCTAACACCAGTAAAAGTGTCTCCAACACCAGTTACAGCGTCCCCACCTCCAGTAAAAGTGTTTTCACCACCAGCTACAGCGTCCCTAACACCAGTAAAAGTGTCTCCAACACCAGTTACAGCGTCCCCACCTCGAGTAAAAGTGTTTCCACCACCAGTAAAAGTGTCTCCACCACCAGTTACAGCGTCCCCACCTCCAGTAAAAGTGTCTCCACCACCAGTTACAGCGTTCCCACCTCCAGTAAAAGTGTCTCCACCACCAGTTACAGCGTCCCCACCTCCAGTAAAAGTGTCTCCACCACCAGTAAAAGTGTCTCCACCACCAGTTACAGCGTCCCCACCTCCATTAAAAGTGTCTGCACCACCAGCTTCATCGCCCCCACTACCAGTAAAAGCATCACCACCACCAGTAAAAGTGTCTCCACCACCAGTTACAGCGTCCCCACCTCCATTAAAAGTGTCTCCACCACCAATAAAAGTGTCTGCACCACCAGCTTCAGCGCCCCCACCACCAGTAAAAGCGTCACCACCACCAGTAAAAGTGTCTCCACCACCAGTTACAGCGTCCCCACCTCCAGTAAAAGTGTCTCCACCACCAGTTACAGCGCCCCCACCACCAGTAAAAGCATCACCACCACCAGTAAAAGTGTCTCCACCACCAGTTACAGCGTCCCCACCTCCAGTAAAAGTGTCTCCACCACAAATAAAAGTGTCTGCACCACCATCAACAGCGTCCCCACCAACAGTAAAACAGTATCTCCACCACCAGCGACAGCATCCCCATCTCCAGCGACAAGGTCCCCATCACTAGCGACAGCATCCCCACGACGAGCCACAACGTCCCCACCAACAGTAAAAGCGTCTCCACCACTAGCTACAGCATCCCCATCACCAGTAAAAGTGTCTCCACCACCATTAAAAGTGTCCCCCCGACCAGCTACAGCGCCCCCACCATCAGTAAAAGTGTCTCCACCACAAGCTACAGCGCCCCCACCACCAGCTACCGTGCCCCCACCTTTAGCTACAGCGTCCCCATCAGCAGTAAAAGTGTCACCACCACCAGTAAAAGTGTCTCCACCACTACGTCTTCCCTGATCGTGTTCACCTGTGTATAATTATATAATTGTATAAAACTATCTTGTTCATGTCTGTTCGCCATCGGGTCATTGTCTGGTGATGTTTCCCTTGTCCTGTGTACCATGTATTAAACCCCTGTCTCGTGACGTTGTGTGTATGCGTCCTCCTTCCTCGCCATGTCCAGCCATCGTGACATGACCCGACCAAATTTGGACGCAGCCGACGGCGCTCCGCTGAGATCCAAAGAGCCGTGGTTCTTCAAGAGGACACCGCCAGCCCCCTTGTCCCTGACCAGAGTTGGCTTCATGTTCCGCAGGGTCCTGACGCGCCTGATGGGTTCTCCGGATGGTCGAGGATGCCTGCCCCATAGTCCCCTGTCTGGTGGTGTTCCAAGATTCTGGAGAGTGTTCCAAGACCGGTCGTGCAGTTCAGGTGCTCCCGGCGTTAACCGAGATGAGGAGAGTGGCGGACTTCCCAGTGGACAGCGGACAGGATGCCGGTCCCCCACGGACGAGCCGTGATTTGGCCCGGGCCTGAAGCCGCCAGTGCAGGACAGCCGCCACTCGTCCTGATGTACTTCCTCCCCCCCTTTCATGGATCATTTTTGAGTGCACGTCTGGAGGTCGTGCCTTTTGAGGGGGGGTACTGTCATGATCCGGTCCGGCAGGGGCTACTCCGGGTCCGGAGTTCAGACCGGAGTTTCATGTTAGTCTCGTGTAATGTTCCCTGGTCGTGTTCATCTGGTGTATATTTATATAATTGTATAAATTATTCTGTATAAAGATTCACTTGTGGTGTAAATTCATACTAGCATGTCTAGAATTAGGTTTTTATAATAATTTTTTATAACTGAGTCACCTCACCCACGTCCACCATTTCAGGTCAGTCCTCTTGAAGTCCTGCATCCAGTAAATAAATAATTTTATTGAGAACGTGGGCTACACAGACAGAGTTTAGTAGTCGGCAACCTGTGTCGACTCTTTTATCCTTAATTGCGACTCCCTGTGACTTTGGAAAAGAACTAATAATTTAATAGTATTTTATTTTTATTCATTGTTTTTATTGTAGTTGGAAATTTGAAGATTATTGTGATCTTGTTCCCGATCTCGTTCACACCCCCCCAACCAAAGAACAAATTACACGATAACTTGAATCCGTACAGTCATGTGCCGAACAGCACGCTCTTCATGCTGAAGTACTACAGCGTTGTGGTAAACTGTTACAACCCCCTTTTAACAGCTCTTCAGGGTGGTCTGCCATCGTGCACCACAGCACAGCTCTTGAAAGCCGCATAAATACTGCTGTAATAGAAATGTAACAGCGATATGTTCTGAACAGAAGAGATCATGATCAGAGTGGAAAGTCTCTGAGGGTTCAGCTCTCTGGTGGCCTGTGGGATGAAGCTGTTGCAGAGTCTGGTAGTGAGGGCCTGAATGCTTCGGTACCTTTTTCCAGATAATATGAGGGTGAAGAGTGCATGTCAGGGGTGTGTAGAGTCCTTCACAATCTTGGTAGCTTTCCTGATGCAGCATGTGGTGTAAATGTCCGTTATAGAGAGAAGAGAGACTCAAGTGTTCTTCTCAGCTGTCCTCAACTATCCACTGTAGGGTCCAATGCAGTGCAGTTCCCAAACCAGACAGTGATGCAGCTGGTCAGAATGCTCTCAATGGTCCCTCTATAGAAGGTGGTGAGGATGGATGGTGGGAGTGTCATGATCCGGTCCGGAAGGGGTTACTCTGGTCCGGGATCCGGACCGGAGTTTCACGTTTGTCATGTGTAATGTTCTCTAATCGTGTTCACCTGAGTTTTATTGTATAAAGCTGCCCTGTTCGTTTCTTTGTTGTGTTACGCGTTCACCAGTTACCGGATGTCTCCCCTGTCCTGTTCTTCACCGATTAAACCCCGGTTTCGTGACGTTGTGCGAATGCGTCCCTCTTCCTCATCATCTCTTCTCGTCATCTCTGTTCACCTGCCTCTCCATGCCAAATGGTTGTGACAATGTCTCCTTTATTTTTATTAAACTGGTCGATACTGTTTTATAATGTTTCATGCCGTGGTCCCCTAACAGCGACCCGCGGGCCACATACGACTGTGGGCATCAACACAGAAAACATGCATAGTTAACACCACCACCATATAGCACCTTCTAAAACCCAGTTTTTCTATAGCACGCATGCATGTATTTTGTATTTAAGGAGATAAATGGATTTCCAGAGCCAATGAAATGTAGAATAAATGGGAATAAATGGCAACTTGGCAGAGTTAAAGTGGATGACTGTGGATGAACTGATCTGTACAGTAAATGTGATTGTCATTGTGATACACAGCGGCATCCTTTGTATTTAACCATCACCCTTGGTGAGCAGTGGGAACCATGACAGGGGCCAGGGGAGCAGTGTGTGGGGATGGTACCTTCATCAAGGGGACCTCAGTGGCACCTTGGCGTTTCGGGGATTCAAACTGGTAACCTTCTGATTACGTGTCCATTTCCTTAACCGCTGGGCCACCACTGGCCAAGAGTTGTTAGAATTGTCTGGGTGATTAAACATCAGCAGCTTCCAAATTCAAATTCAAATTTTATTTGTCACATACACAGTCATACACGGTATGATGTGCAGTGAAATGCTTTTTGCAACTGCTACAGACCACAGTATTGCAAATGTTGCAAGTAAACAATGAACCAATATGAAAATATTGCAAACATAACCAAATATTACACTTTTACGTCTTTAACATAAAATATGTGTAACTGGTGGGGTGAAGGTGTGCAAATGAGTTACAGTTTTTTTTTTTTTTTTACAATGTTTAAAGAAAGGAGAAAAAGGGCCATAAAAAAAAGAGCAGTAAGGTAAAAAGCACAGTCATTTTGTGCAAAGTGGCCAATGCACATGCACATTTGTTCTAGCAATAAAATGCTATAAAAAACGTTGCAATCCTAGGGGTTAAAGTGGACCCAGAGAGTAAAAATGCTGCAGCGTGTCCATGGTACATGACAACATGTGCACATTTTTTTAATCACTCCACTGGCTGCTCATATGCTTTATGATGACTGTATACATTTTATTTTTAATACTAAAATGTGGAACAATGGTGCCTGATGTGGTTGCAGAAGCAGGTGCATTTCCTCAGATAAAAACATTTGATGAAATGCACCTTCTGAAACACAGTTTTTCTATAGCATGCACACATGTATTTTGTATTTAAGGAGATAAATGGATTTCTTTTCCCTCGGCCCGACTTGCTTTACATAATATGACCCCCAAGGGAGGATAATTGGGGACCTCTGGTTTACTGCCTGCACACTGTCTCGTAATTATATTATACACCATTATTTCTCAAAATGCTTACTCACTGCCAACTTTCCCTAAACTTGTGATGTACATGTAATGTTCACACAGTCGTGTCTTTTCTGCATTTCAATCTGGTCCTGCATTGTCAACATCATACCATACCATAGTGTCAGGATTGACTGCAGCTGTGCTCAACACCGGTGGCCAATCCTGACAGCGCTTAAATGCCGGATGTTTCCGCCCCATCCAGGTCTCCGGCATTTTCGTGAACTTCAGTTGGTAACAGTGTTTGTAATTTGAGTTCTGGCAATCGCCACACGCCTACGGGTTAGTTTTAGTTTTTCATTTAAGTTAAATCGTTTTCGGCCACCGCGCCAGTCTTTATTTGTGTTTATTGTTTAGTGTATAATAAAACCCCCTTCCCAGTATGTCAGACCTCTGCGCTTCCTTCCCCCGTAAGTCCGTAGTCGTGACACATAGAGGACATTATTTTGTACAGTTTTGCACTGTACAAAGGAGCAATGGCAATTCTGTCTTCATGTTTCCATGAATTGATTTCAATCTAAAATAGTTTAAGACTGTTACACAGGATACCTGTGAGGTCCAAAGTGATCATGAAAAAGTTCACCTGTAAAGCTGAGCTGAGTCTTTTAATTCTGAATTAGAGCCATTCCTGAGACAATAACTTTCCCCCCTCTCTCTAGTGAAATAAAACCAAGTGAACTAACATGCATCCAAACCAACGATCTGTCTAGCTTTCAGACAGTAGTATCTGAGTAGGCATCACCTTTGAGTCCCAGCAGCTCCTGGCCACTAATGGCCGCCACTTCCACTGGGAGTAACACGGAAACGAGGTAACGTGACTCCTATAAATTGGCTAGATGGCCGCTGCCAGCCACTGAGTCATTGATTGGCATACGTCATCACGACTCGGCACCTCTCTCCTCACCACCTCGTAAGACCATTCCTGCCCTGATCGAATCCTTTTCTCCTGAACTCTTTCCTCTTGTCCTGTCCCATCCTCTATTGTACGCAGATTAACTCGGAGGGAATTTACCGGAGATTAACTCCACCGCACCGAGGTTCCTCGTCTCCTCCAACACGTGCTCACGTTCTGATTCCGGTGACCGTGACACATAAGTGATGTGGCTTCAAGTTGTTCATGTACAGCTTCAAATCCATCTCTTGTAAAGTTTGATAAGCGCTCCACATTGGAGTTATCCAAAAAAAATACCAATACCAACATGGAACAAAACACATGTTATGAGCTACTTCGGCATCAAAAACAGGTTTGTTTTTTAGTGGGTCAGAAGCAGTGCTGGTCTGAATCAGAGTTAGAAGTGGTGAACGTGCTGCAGTCTTCGCAGCTGCATTCGCTAGTGCATTTCCTGCAGAGATGGGATCAGAGCTGTTAGTATGAGTTATACGTTTACATACAGAAATCTGGCCTGGAAGCAAAATCAGATTTAAGAAACAGGGTACCAAAGTCATAAAAAAACACCAAAAGCATAACGTGAATCAGTGTAGATGGTGACAGTTTGTTTGGAAGGAAAGTGGGAAGGCAAAAACCCAGATTCCAATGTGGAGTGGGCATCACAGAATGCATACCCAATGCAAGAAGAACCATCAGGTTGGCGGAAAGCTGATCCATCCACACAGAGAACAAGTGGACTGTCCAAGAAATCAGGCCTAGGAGAACATGAAAAAGAAAGTTCAGATATACAATTCCCCTTCGTGTTCTGTGGGGAGAAGGGTTGCTAGGTGAAGAGAGGCAAATTTCTGACTGTAACATTGAGAAGACCTTACAAAATCTTGCAAAAGTTGAATAGGTCCCTGTAGTGAAAGTAATTTTTTATACAGGAAATTTCAGAGTATTTGTGAATACTGCCACAATGCTGTGACTTGTTTTTTTGGGGGGGTTTTTTTTTGTCAAAAAACGTGAAATTAACAGTTGCCGATAAAGTAACATCCAAATTGCATCAAACAACCAATGTAGAATCTTTACTTGAAAAAAGACAAGTTGCCCCTCCCCAAAATAAATAAATAAATAAACAAACAAATAAATAAATAACTTTAAAAAAAAAAAAAAGAGAACAGAGGAGAACAGAGGTCATATAGTCACATTCTTGGAGGGGTCGGGCCAGCCTAATGTGTGTGGGGATTCCAGGGCCTGTTTAAGCTAAGAGAGCCTTCTCTGCATCAGGGTTCCACAGTACCTGAGAAGACATTGATTTAGAATGACTGAGGTCAGTCAAAGGCTTGCAGAACTCAGAGAACCTTGGAACAAACGTTCTACAGTCGGAACAAAAGCCAATAAATGACAACAACTGTTTTACAGAAATGGATGTGAGGTGTTTGGATGACAGGTATATATATATATTTCCCCAGCTTTCCACAAACTTTATTTTAAAACTCTCAGAAAAAGAGTCATAACTCAACTGATTTTTGTCTTTAACGAATCACAGATACCGTTCTCGTCCTAAACGACTCATGATTTGCTTTTACGTCTGATCTTGTTGTAAGAGGATCACGTTCTTTTTCACACGTCAGAGTACTCTATTAAACAACACAATTAGGAAAGTGACACCCATTTACTTGGATCAATTCAGTTGACCACAGAATAAAGCAAATATGCAATTTCCCTCAATTTGGTTTTGGATTTATTAACATTCTCAATTCTCCAGTTTAAATTAAATGTTTGAGGTGGAGTATTTTTAGCTCACCGTGTTCATGTGCCCAGACGACAAAAAAAGAAAACTCCTGGCGGAATTGGCCAAGGACGCTGACCGCAGCCCCGGTAACTCTGAAACTCTAAAACGAGGTTTTGGAGATGGATCTTGGTGATCCAGGGTGATCAGCCCCTCCGGTCAGGTCCTGGCGGATTCACGCGGATCCTGTTCATGACGCCAATTGTGATGGGAATTTGTCCCGTCTGGGGAGCTGCAATAAAGAAAGTCAATGAAATTAATCCAAGTTTAATTTACCATGGCCATGGGGGGGACTCGCAAGAGAACTCCCCCCGTTAGTAAATTCACAAGCATATTTATACCACGGGGCATACAAGGTCGAAAGACAACCTCACACCACTCTGGACAGTGGCATCAAGGTCACAGAACCTTCCCTTTATCAGCTTATGTTCAGCTTTTGCATCAACAAGGTCAGACGTAAGATACACAGTTGTCTTCTGATTGTTTCATGACCAAAGGTGAAACACGTGGAGTGTCCACATTTCTTCCCTCTACAACCCCCCCAAATATTGTGTGGTAGTGGCCATGCCCTTGGGTTAGTGGGTCAGGGACCCGGCTCCGTTCTCTTTTTTTAAATTATAAACTACGTACATATTAGGAATATTCTGTATGTGCATGCTTTTATAATACTGTATATTGTAGAGAGAGGCGCGGGAAGGAGGGAGACTGTCACGTTCCCCTCTAGCTCAGGTGATAAATAGAGGACGCATGTTGAAATGAGAAATTTGTATTTTATTTAAACTCATTGTCATTGCTTGTAGTGCCACGCCTCTCCTCTAGAGGTCGTGTTGCGGGGTCTTCAGCGAGGCCCTCCGCGTGAGAGCCGAAGATCGCCTTTGTCTTTCACAGGCCTCGGAGCGGCGTCTCCGTGTTCCTTGCCTTCGCTTAAACCCGTGTGTGCTTCATAGTCATGCGCTGGATTCGAACCCGTGTCCTCCGCACACAGCGTCTTTACTCGTTGCAGCACTCACGCACCGGTACGTCGCCTGGGATCAGCAGCATACGGGAATTCTGCACAGAGCAGGAGAGAAGGGGAGACCCGGGAGCTTTGGCGTGGCAGAGCTGTAGCGAGACCAGAGGGGAGAGTAGAGTTCCAGTCCTGCCGTTGCCGTTGTGTGAGGGAGACCGAACGCAGGACTAAGGGGACCGGCTGGTTATAAAGAGGAGTGGACAGACTCATTACCACTAAACTAACCAATCACCGATCAGAAGTCATTACCCCGCTAAGCACCCGTGATTACCACCATTCACCTGTGATGAAGAACAGGTGGGAATAATCGGGGTGCTAGTGAGCCCCAGAAGAACACACATTAATACACGGTAGAGGTCGACCGCTGGGGGCGTGGCAGAGGTGGCACCAATGTTACAGAGACGTGCTTTTTGTGCAGAAAAATACACGTGGTTAAGCAATCTCTTGGTGTCATCTCGTCATTTGCTGTTCGAGGAGCAAAACGAAAATACACAACGCAGAAGTAGAACCGCTACACATGTTCACCTGGATGTCTCCCCTGTCCTGTTTATCATGGATTAAACCCCTGTTTCGTGACGTCGTGCGAATGCGCCCTTCTTCCTCGTCAAGTCTTGTCATCATTTCAGATCACCTGCCTCACCGTGCCAAACGGCCGTGACAACACTGACCTCTGACAACTTTTACTTCACTGTTATTCTAAGTTTTTTTTGCTGCAAACTCTTTCCACTGTGACGGCCATGTCACCTTCATTGCTGTACTTTTAATATTTTTTAAAGTTTAAAATAAATTCCAGTGTTTTGTTACCAAATGTGTGGGTTCTTTGATTCAATACGTAGTAATCATAGGGTGCTGCGAGCAGCAGAAAGGACATGGGAAAAAAATTACTGGACTCAGCACCCCAAATTTTGCAACATTTTTGAAGAAAAAATTAAACAGTTTCGCCTGTCATTTAAAAACAAGGTTGAACTGATTTTCCAATTCTGTAATGGCACTAATCTCCCATGTAAGCATGTTGTAATAAAATATTTTTTGAATGTAGCTTCTCAGTACAGGTCCACAGACTTTCATTCCTCGGAGAAGAGAAGAAAACCTTCTAAAGATCTCTGATACAATAGTTCCAAAGCCAACGTAGAATAAATGACTATAAATGGCCTCTATTGTGGCAGAGTTAAAGTGGATGACTGCCGATGAACTGATCTGGACAGTAAGTGTGATTGTCATTGAGGAAAACAGCACACGGTGACATGTGTCCTCTGTATTTAACCGTCACTCTTGGTGAGCAGTGGTGCAGTGTGTGGGGACGGTACCTTCATCAAGAGGACCTCAGTGGCACCTTGGAGTTTCGGGGATTCAAACTGGCAACCTTCTGATTACGTGTCTGTCACGGGTGGGCTGGACATGACGGTGAAGGAGGACGCATTCGCATGATCACAGGACAGGGGTTTAATACAGACTTCACAAGACAGGGGAACATTAACACGCACAATGACCCGACGGCGAACAGACACAAACAGGATAGCTTTATACAATTATATAAATAGACAGCAGGTGAACACGATCAGGGACCATTACACGAGACGAACATGAAACTCCGGTCCGGACCCCGGATCCGGAGTCAACCCCTGCCGGTCCGGATCATGACAGTGTCAGTTTCCTTAACCGCTGGGCCACCACTGGCCAAGAGTTGTTAGAACTGTCTGGGTGATTAAACATTCGTCACATCGTCAGCTTCCACATGCACATTTGTGCTAGCAATAAAATGCTAAAAAAAAAAAACATTCTGACAGTCAGCCATTGCAATACTAGGGGTTAAAGTGGACCCAGGGGGTAAAAATGCTGCAGCGTCTATGGTACATGACAACATCTGCACATTTTTGTTAATCACTCCACTGGCTGCACATATGCTTTATGATGACCGTATACATTTTATTGTTAATATTAATCTAAAATGTGGAAAACTGGTGCCTGATGTGGTTGCAGAAGCAGGAAGAATTTCCTCAGCTAAAAACTTTCTCATTTGCCAGTTAAACTTAACACTAAAACATCACAGATCAAGCACCCCCTACAATTTAAAGTTGAGGTGACATACAATCCGATTACTTTATTATATTACAAAATACACCTTTATATATTTTAGAGGTTGGTACAAAGAATGTGTTTACCAGCTCTTTACCCCGCAAAAATTGGATAGTTAAAATATCAGAGTTAAACCTACGTATCTGAGTTGATTTTAACTACCAAAGTGTATGTTTAACACATTCTGAAACAAATGGGGTTTTGTCTTGTAATTATTTAACAGAGTTCTTACCTCGGTGTTAGTTAAACTCTGCAAAGATGCAATTAAGCTCCACACATGCATTTCACGTCGGTTGTAGAGGAAGGAGGAAAGTTGGCGGCATTTTCTTCTCCTCGTGCGAGTCGACATCACACTCAACAACATGTAGTGTGCACAGATAAAGCCTGACGGATCAGGACTGCATTGTTCACAAGTGTTAGCTAGCGCAGTGTTTTCTCACGCATAAATCCTGACTTAGTAGCAATTAACAGGCAAGTTTTTACTCTGTAAATGTTGCACGACACGCGCTTTTGTTCGTATGGTTTTAGAACGATTAAGTTAGGGTTCCATCCACAGGACCGCGGTGAAAAGGCGTTTTGGAGCCTTGTTTGAAAGCACAGTTCTGGTTGTCTGTTTTTGGTTGTCGGGAAAATGCTCCGCCGCCGCTGTTTCCTTAATTGATAATAGGGATTTTGCACTTCGGACCGGTTTCACAGACACTTTTGTACGTACCACCACGCACGCATAAAATTCATATTAAACAAATCCTTTATTACAATTTAATATTTCTCGCGTTCTAAAACTTATATTGTTAAAATGCGAAACGAAATTAGCTGCTCAGGAGTCACGTGGAGTTGAAATTCACATGGTGTCCATTATTGATTCAGCATGCTTAGTAACCATCGATGTCATTCTGCAGGTAATACATACATGTGTTTTGTAGGGTTTACAGAAAAGAAATTTCAGTTTAAGAAAGAGACATCAGTTTTTTATATATTAAAAAAACAATAATAATTGCCTTAATTATTATCAGTTTCTGTGCCCTTTACCATCCATATTATAATCTTTTCATGACATGTCTCTTTTTTGTGTGTTTGTCAGTGGCCGAGTTCGGTGGCGCATTCGCAGGCATGCTTGGAGCGGGTGGAGTAGTCGTCGTACTGGGAGAGGAGGGTAACGGGGAAGGCAAAGGACGGAGGCTGGACAGGAGGGCGTCTGGGATGGCAGGAAGGTGGGGTAACATGGTAGATCGTCATAGCAAAAGGGGGCAGGCGAACTCAAGGTCAATGGCGGGCGAAGGTCTAGGTCGGGGACAGGCAAAGGTCGTGGTCATGGATCTCTAATCGGTCGAGCGTGGGGAAATAGGGTTGGCGTCTCTGGAATTAAATTCATCAAAGAGCGGCCAGTGTCTCCTCCGTGTCATCTAGCTTTTATACTTGGCGCTGCCCGCTCTCACTTCCGTTTCCGGGTTGCCGTCTCCCCGGCTGGTCTGGCACTCTCTGGTGGGCTGGAGGTGTATTTGGCCGTGACAGTGTCAGATAATATGCTGGTTCAGGTCAAGCACAACCAACAGCAGAGGTTTGCGAAGCTGAGTGAGGTTGAAGGGCAGTTTGACTTCCTGCAATTCCAGGAAAAATGTACATTTGTATACTTTTTGCTTAGAATGACTATGAACACATTTGGTTTAATGTGGTCAATAAGATATTTTGCAGAAAAGTGGAATGTAAAATCTTTAGGCCTTTTGAAGCCAATCTTGAAAACTGGCATTCAGTCAAGCATCATGTAGTGCCATATCTTAAATTAGTTAAATGAAATTTAATTATTCTTTTTTACTTTAATTTATATTTGAAAAGTGTGGAACTATGAATTATAATAAGTACAATTATCAGTGCATTTATTATATTTCATGAGCATTTATAATCCATTTAATGAGCAGACATGTTTTTATCTAACTATCCTTTCCAGTCATTGATAAATTCTGCCTACCACTGGATGCAAACATTATATACAAGGATGCTACAGGGACAGAAACTGATGCAGACATATTCAATGAACTTTTTCAGCAAGGCAATTTGGTGGTGACCATTTTCACAGATGATGGTAAGATTTAATGTAAGGTATAGTTTTTAAGGAATATTGAAGCCCTGGAAGCATACCACAGAATAATTAAAAAAACATGTTTTCTTTCTTTCTTTTAGAATTCTCTGCATTTGTATTCAGGTTCGGAGAAGTCAGATTCAAGTGCAAACTCGTGGGCATCAACTGTAATACTAGATGAAGTTCCTAGCAAGAGACAGAGACTTGAGGATTGTTTGTTTTCTTCTAAACAGGTTTTAATCAAATTTCTATACAAAAACAGTTTCTTAATAGTTAACAAACTCATCTTTTGGTGGTTTGGTATTATTAGTTGATTGAAGATGTGCTAAGAAGCAAATCTGGTGGTGAAGGAGTACCAAACCACAGAAACCCTAACAGATGGAACAAGAAGACAAATGGTTAACATACTGGTGAATCACATGATTGATATCCATGGGTAAGATTTTTTTCCTCCTCTTTGATTTATGCAAAACAACCTCACAAATTTGGGTTAATAATTTAATAATTTATTTTCAGGCTCCACCCCACTAAAGCAGTCAGAGAAGAGTATGGATTAATGGATTAGTGACGCTGTTCCCTTCTGTCAAGGATCCATATACCAAGAAAGGCCATCTAATTTTCAATATTGTCATTGTGTGGTATTTTACTTTCAAACGTGTATTGTGGCATGAATCTGTATGCATGGCATTCCCATTCGAATTTTCTGAGATTATTTTTGAGTAATGCTACATTATTGTACTGGATTCTTTCAGGAACACTTCTATGATGCTGTAGTACAGGTTACATTTCTTGTAGTCTGAAGACAGTCCGAAAGAGGATTGGCAAAGAATCTGCACTGCGAACAAAAAGCTCTCTGGACTTTTCTTCTGGGGGGCCAAATTTCCAAAGAATGGTTACTATTTAGAGGCAGCTTGATGGTGATGCTTGCAAAGAGGCCTTGTCTTTGCTCAACCATACCACAGACAATACCCTGATTTTTCAGAAGATGAAAGAGACATTTCAGTGCCGTCAATACCTTGTTAATGACCCAGCCAGAAGTGCTGACATCCTCTCCACTTTCCCATGGTTTCTGGACACAAAGGGATAGGTACATTTGTAATATAGCGTTGAGAATGCATTGACCATACACTGTAAAACCTAACTGTATATCTTAATAAATGAAGTAAGTTATCATTACTTAATCTTCAAGAAAAGTTGGAGCAACTCATTCAAATGAATTTGCGTAACTCAAAAATAAATTGTTGAAGTAATAACTCAATTGTTTTGAGTCTATTTAAATTCTTGGCACATTATAATTATTAAGCATATAATCCATGCGAGTTGCATTCACTTGCTTTATCTAACTTGACTTTATGTCCACGCAGCTGCTTGCTATGTAGGATTTAATTTTTTTAATTCATTTTTATTTCAGGTTACAAACAATATTGTGCTCAAATAAAAAATAATAATAAATAAATAAAATCTCACATAAGTATTAATGACTCATTAAAAATGAATGTAAATCACATAAAAACACCAAATGTTGATCACCAGAAATCAAATAGCAAGTACTTTTTCTATACAGTGTCTATACAGTCTAAAAAATACATGGTTTAAAAAAAAAGAAAAAATATTGTATAAGCGTCATCTCATTTGTATTTTTGTATTTTGCTTTCTGCAAAGAAAATTAACCTAATAACCTAGCGTAGTCTGTGAAAGTGAAATTAGCTATGATGCAAGATAGGTAATACGTGTAAACGTCTTGGTCTACCTGTCTGCACATGGTACTGAGAGAGACAGGACTTAACCAGCTTGTACCTGTCTGCACACGGAGAAGCTCAGAGGACGTTGTGCATTGTTTTTTTTGTGCTGATTTATCTGCCTGCGAGGACAAAAGGAACAACATGGTTTTCTTTTAACAATGTAAAGTTCTGTTGTTTTCCTACTTCTTCTTACGTTAAGATTACTAGCACATTTTGCAAAGGCTGTCACGTGTTTCGTTTGCTAATTGAACAGTGCTAAAACTAGCGTTACTTTACAAGCATGCTCAGTCTTATGAACCTTTTTTTCTGTTGAGTTATTTGAAATTAGCGTAGTCTGTGAAAGTGAAATTAGCTATGATGCAAGATAGGTAATACGTTAGCTAATGTTAGCTCATCAGCCAATGCCTTTCAAACTCATTAACTGTCACTTAAAAGTCGCGCACCTTCATTAATTTAAAAGCACACAATGAAGGACCCAACTGTAAATGCAGGAAAGTGCTGCAGGACCAATCCAGAGGCTGCACCATCCAGAGCCAACATCTAAAGAAAGAGACATGCTATTAATCCATCAACATATGCAGCACACCTTCACTCAGACGTGAAGAATCGCAAATTCAGCTCCTCCTATTGCTGAGCTAACAGTCAGATGGCCTGGACTCTTCTGCAAAGCCCAAGTAAGTAAAAGTAAAGATGAACTGACATTTTGTCAGAAATCTTGATAAAGAGGTTAAAATTGAGTAGTTGTAAATTTTACAGTATGTCTTCCCATCTGAAAGTTTTTGTCTTTTAACCTGTGCTGTTCTTTTCCATGAAGCTCTACAGTAAGTTCCACAGGATCACCAATCAAAATCTACCATTTACCTTCTTTGCTGCATTGGACAAACATACACCTCAGCTGCTAAAGCTCTACAAAAAGAGGAAGACTGGGGTTTTTGGTAAGAAGATGGAAAACGTTTGGATGGCTTATGAAGAACAGGTAACATTTGCTCAATGCATTACATTTATACTGAATGTGATTGATGGGCATTACACCTATGCATACTTTGTTTTTGTTACAGGACAAGAACAACATCAGTGCAGCAAGAACTGCAGCCCTGGCTGGCCTACCGCTCTACTTAAAGGAGGATTCATCAGAAGTCTTCAAAATTTGCAAGGTACTTTTTTTTTTATGTTTTTAGTAGTAGTTTTACACACATCAACAACTCTAAATGGTCAAATAGCATATATTTTTGTTATATAAATATTAGTTATGCCAGTATTTTAGATTTTGCTTTAAAATAACTAATGCAATAAATTAACTATTTCCCTACTCCTCTCCTCTCACTATCTCTTGACATGTAGTTCATACAATTGCCATTTTATTTGCTTTCTTCTGACGTCAAAAAGCATCTACATAAACACAAATGTTAAAAGAACATTTTCATAAACAATGTTTCTATACAAGTAGACTACAGCAAGAAAATCAAAATTCTGGTTTCAGAATTTTTACACACACACACACACACACACACACACACACATATATATATATATATTGGATCAGTGACAACATAAATTTACAGCAGTGGAGTCATTAGAATGTAGTCCAGAACACTTCCATCATTACATGACAGGACAACTGGGATCAATTGTCAGTAGCTTAAACATTTGTAGTCTTAGTTTTGGCTTTTTTGTAAACTTGATGATTTGCACAATTACACTTACACTAAGGATATATTCCTTCTTTAGGATGGTTTGGAGCAAAACCAAGGCGGCGCAGTGGCTTTGGTGGCAGTGGTAAATGAAGATGATGTTCCTGCTGGAGTGCCTTTTCAAACTCACCATGTGTCAATTGTCATCAAGGATCAGGTTGTAATGTCTCACAGATCTTGGACAGATTCACTGGTGATTTTGTTTGGACTGATTTATGCTCTGCATTTGAGCTGCCCAGAGAAGCTAAGTGGCTTCTTTGAGTTCATACAGGTTGTCCTCCTAAATCTTGAAGATGGTAGAAAACAGCTCAAACCAAAGATACAGACCTTGAGGAATGAACTGAAATGAAGGCATTGACTGGAGAGTGGCATTGACTGAAAATATCTCATAAATTTTTATATAATCTTAAGTTATGAGATATTTTCAGTCAATGCCAATATAATAACTATTGCTGAGCTGTTCATTTGTGTTCAGTCCTTCAGTTTTTACTTCATTCTTCTGTGTTTTAGATGTTTTGGACTACTATGTTAATGTTATGTTTACAAAGTTATGACCATTGTGACTGCAATGCAGTATATTACCAAAGAATCCAAATGTTTACAATCATTTTTTTTTTCATTTGTACATTGGAAACAGTAATCATTAGATGTTAAAATGTAGAAAAATCCATAAAACCATACATTTCTGTTCAGTCCTTCAGTTTTTACTGCTTTTACTATTTTGGACTACTATGTTAATGTTATGTTGTGTCTTACAAAGTCATATTTCAAAGTTTTGAAACATGTATGACATTTTATACAAATGTTAAAATGTAGAAAAAACTGTTTGTTTAGGATTGTGACAAGCTTAAATAAATGGTTAAAGTTCTGTCAAAAATACACATGTATATTGTGTTAGTACAACTTAAATGATTGAAGGCAATCGGTTTCCTCAAATGATTTGAGTAGCTAAAAAGTTGTCATAACTATATTGTAATAATTTATATTAGTTAAATCAGAATGAGTTAATTGAACTCAAGTGGTAATATTTGCGTAAATTGATTCATACAAGTTAGTCTTACTTCATCCATAAAAGTTTAAGTCACTGATTTTTAATATGTTAGGTGAAATATTTCATGAGTCAAAATGATTTCATAGAGTTAGTTAGTTTAACTTAAATCTAATTATTTTTTGTAGTTGAATTGTTTGAGTTAATAAACTTAAATGGTTCAAGGCAATCGGTTTCAGCAAATAGTTTGAGTTGAACTAACTCATCAGGTTTTACAGCGTACCCAAGTATTTGTACTAGTCTGTATCTTCTTTCTTTAAAAGGTGAATCAAGATTTCACTCTCCTATTTGAGGATGACACATCTCTGCTAAAAGATGCTACAAAATGGGAGGTCTTCTTCAAGCCACATGTCATAAAAGAAGCCAGGCGTCTCACTTCAACTCCAGAAAGTCTCTCGGGGTGTGATCTTCATGAGACAAGTAAGTTGTATCCTCTTCATTCAACTTGAAGTTTGAAAAGTGCAATTCTGTTCATTCATATTAATCTTTTCACTTTCAGCTTATGACCAAGAAATGACCTCAGCAAGAAATGGCCTCCCTGTTATTGCTGTTACATCTCCTTCCACCACCTCCTGGGCAAGCAAAGGCTACCTAAATTAGTGCATCTGATGCAGTTGAGAGACTTTCAAAAGGTAACTTTCATAAGACTCTTTGTTGTCATTGTTTGACACATTTATAAATTAGTGTTTAAAACATGAATGACATTTAGGTACATTCTTGTACATTTTATTAAAGGCCTAATAATGTATTTTAATATTCTTATATATTTATTTGTTTCTTTGGCTTACCCCTAGTCATGTTGCAGTTTGGAAGAGCATGTCCGCATCCAGCAGGGTCGACAGCCATATCTCCTTGCGGCTGGGCATCAGAAAAGCAAGACTGACAGCTTCTACATCTCCATGGATTAGTATCTCATTCCATGCAAGACAAACCACTCCGTTGGGGCATTTGATTAACTTTTCAAAGCACATTTTGTGTTTAATTTGTTTTACGATGCTGCATTAGTGAATTTTTATTAGAGGTGGGCATAGATTAATTTTCTTAATCTAGATTAATATCACTGTAATCTTGGAATTAATCTAGAGTAATATATTAATCTAGAGTAGGAATTAATCTGGATTAATCTAGATTGATCTAGATTAAATGGCTCATTTGAATTCTGCCAAAGGCATTCAGAATATGTGTGCTACCCAAATAATGACTAAAAGTAAGTCTTTGAGAACGGGTTTCTCAAACCAGGTGGCGCATTAGACCAGGGGCTCATCTCCTGTTTCCAAAATGCATCACAAACTGCTTGAGAAAGCTGTTCTACTGTGATAATTGGTGATTATAATAATAAATTATGTTCAATAAGATGTACTTGTGTTTACCAACTGTTTATTCAGTTAAATAGCTGCATCCATGTTACCACGTCACGTTTGATGTGGTAATTTCACAGTTCGAAGACTCGTTCTCGCCCCCTACAGTGCAATTCGGCTAGGTATACATCCGCGCTAAAATATCAAGGTGAAAGTCATCATAGTGTAGCGGTTCTTCTTCTGCGTTGTGTAACTTTTTGATTTCGTTTCTTGAACCACAAATGATGAGCTGACACCCAAGGGATTTTCTGTGCAAAGTGTATTCTGTACAAAAAGCAAGGTCGCGTCAGAACATCGCGTCACATCGCGTCTTTCTGCACCTCTCTCTCTCACAACTAACGCCATGTGTCCAAGAGAACTGAACATTAACATAAAGCATTCACAATTTACAATACTGCATACCTGTACAAAAAGCAAGGTCGCGTCAGAACATCGCGTCTTTCTGCACCTCTCTACAATATACAGTATTAAAAGAACATAAAAAAATATTCACAAAATAACACACATGCCAAATATTCCTAATATGTACATAAATTAAAATGAAAGAAATAACTTTTTGCACACAAACCCCACGCACCTCTCACAGCTCACGCCATGTGTCCAAGAGACCTAAACCGGGTCTCAAAAACAAAATAAAAGTCTTTAGGAAATAAGAAACTAAAAGACACAAGAAAGAAGAAATATACTTATAAATCTAGTGTAACCATTTAACTCCGGCACAATAGCTTGCGTAGTATAGACCCGAATATACATTCCTGCAGACAACAGTGTACAACATTGATGTAGGGAAAATGAAAGCAAAATTGCTGAACCAGCCAGTAGAGTTTTCAATCTGTGAGTAAGACTGTAAAGGACCCTAATTGCCCACTTTTATGGGTTTGACCTTTTCTTGATATAAATATTAATATTATTATTGTATTAATTGATATTTTTCTATAATGTGGTTCGTTCATGTATTTGTGATGGCGTGTGTGTCCATGTGGTCTTGTGTTTT
This sequence comes from Denticeps clupeoides, assembly GCF_900700375.1. Taxonomy (NCBI): domain Eukaryota; kingdom Metazoa; phylum Chordata; class Actinopteri; order Clupeiformes; family Denticipitidae; genus Denticeps; species Denticeps clupeoides. Next base: position 21,441,888 of record NC_041717.1, read on the forward strand.
GTCCTGTGGGCGGTGCTGTGGTTTGCGTGGGAGGAGTTTGAATAATATGGCCAGCAGGTGCTGATTGTTAAGTGAGCTGTTCATGTTCTGTTGTTCACTGGATTTAGTTTGTTGCCCAGTTTGAGCTGCATGGTATTGGTGAAGATGGTCTTGGCCACTTGTGAAATAAGAGGAATTGATTGTCATGCTGTATGTTGGCATTCCTTGGTGAGCGCAGCGAGTTTTTCGCGGTGCTGAAAAGAAACAAAGACTGCGAAAAGAAATGAAGCATCTTTTGGATCCAAGGGTTGCTACAACAGTGTACAGTGTGTCAGATGAAAGTTTGTACATTATACCTGCATTCACAATGTTTTAATTCAAATGTATGAATGCAAACTAAAAACTAAATAAATAAAAATGTGGAATTTAATTATTAACATTTTAAATCAAGAAAGGAGTGAAACTTTCAAACTGGTCGATACTGTTTTATAATTTCGGGGGGCAGTGGTGGCCTAGCGGTTAAGGAAGTGGCCCCGTAATCAGAAGGTTGCCGGTTCAAATCCCGATCCGCCAAGGTGCCACTGAGGTGCCACTGAGCAAAGCACCGTCCCCACACACTGCCACACAGAGCTATTCCTGATACAATAACTTTCCCCCCTCTCTCCAGTGAAATAAAACCAAGTGAACTAATATGCATCCAAACCAACGATCTGTCCAGCTTTCAGACAGCAGTATCTGAGTAGGCATCACCTTTGAGTCCCAGCAGCTCCTGGCCACTAATGGGCACCACTTCAACGTTTTGTGTTTGTTTTTCTGTTCATTTCTGCTTTGTGGTATGAACTGTTCTAGTCTCGCCATGTGCTTTGAATAGTGCACACCAGAAGTAAAGCATGCAAATTTGAGTGGATAAATTATGGCAATGTTCAATGCACTAGGAGAATTGAACAAAATTTGAGCAAAATGAACAACATTTTATATATAACATTTACAGCTTTTATCAGACGTCCTTATCCAGAGTGACTTACAATCAGTAGTTACAGGGACAGTCCCCCCCTGGAGACACTCGGGGTTAAGTGTCTTGCTCAGGGACACAATGGTAGTAAGTGGGGTTTGAACCTGTGTCTTCTGGTTCATAGGCAAGTGTGTTACCCACTAGGCTACTACCACCCTATAACAATTATTCCAATATTTAATCCTTCCTGTATTTTCTTCCATAAGCAACATGCATCCATATCAACATGATTTGTTAGAAGTGCAGTGGTTAGTGATATCCAAGCTTGTGAGTTAAAAATCCTAGACTGTGAAAATGTTAATTACTAATTTACCCATAGTTAACAATCATTAAAGTGCAAAACATTTATGTAGATTTTTAACTTTTTAGCTCATTTTTGCAAATATTACATGTCACATTTTCACAGAAATACACAGTATTGGAAAGTACATGTATGTCAGGATTGCCTGCAGCTGGGCTCCACACCGGAATCCAATCCTGACGCCCCATAAATGCCGGAAGTTTCCGCCCGTTCGGGGTCGCTGGCATTTTCGTGAACTTCAGTTGGCAACACTGTTTGTAATTTGAGTTCTGGCAATCGCCACACGCCTACGGGTTAGTTTTAGTTTATCTGTATTTAAGTTAAATCGTTTTCGGCCACCGCGCCATTGTTTCTTTGAGTTTATTGTTTGTTTATAAATAAAACCCTTCCCAACATGTCAGACCTCTGCGCTTCCTTCCCTCGTAAGTCCGTAGACGTGACAGAATGCCAGCGACCCACCCAAAAGCGCAGAGGTGGAAAGCAGAGGAGAAGAAACGCCGCGAAGGACGCGGCGCGGCGAACGCGGACACCAGGGGAGAGACGCGCCGCCCGTTCTGGTGGAGCGTTTTCTCCCCGAGAAGCCGTGGTACGCGGCGCCGCGTGATGACGTCACCCCCGGGAAACTCCGCGAAACCCGGAAGCGACAACGTCGGCGGGTGAGTGGGCGGAGCGAGGACGTTGGCGTCGGCAGCAGCGAGGAAGTGACGTGGGCAGCGAGCGCAGAAGATGCGACCCCCACGATCTTCGCCATGTCGAGCCAAGAACTCTGCGCTCTGCTGGCAAGGCTCCCCGTGGACGAGCACGGGAGACGAGAGTTGGGCTCCGCCCATCGCACCAGTCTGCGATCGTCGCAAGGTCCGTGGGAACCCACGTCACTTCCAGGGGGGTGAGAAGCGGCAACAACGGCGGCGTTCCTCCAGCGAGGAGGTGGGCAGCCTCCAGCCCGAATGGCCAGAGTACTGCCCATGGGAGCTTATCGCGCCATGGGTCCAGGATGTCCGCAGGGTGGACGAACCTTGGAGTCACCGGTGGGAGGACACGGATGACGAAAGCGATGATGACGTGGATTTTCGGTGGGTGGTCGGTGCCGGGACGGCTCCGCCCAGCGTGCGCGTCCGAGATCTTCGCGGCGTCCGTGATGACCCATGTGACTTCCGGGGGTACGAGGTTGACACGGACGACGACCAGGATGACGCCGTTTGGGCAGTCGGTGCCGGGATGGCTCCGTCCATCGCGCCCATCCAGGATCGTCACGAGGTCCGTGGAGACCCACGTCCCTCCCAGCAGTGTGAGGAAAGCTGGTGGAAGAGGGCGACGGGAGGTCGCCAGCCAGCAACTGCGCTGCCGGGACTGCCTCGCAGGGAATCCTCCATTCCTGCTCCAGTCGCCGACCCGCCTTCCCTCTGCCCGGACGTTCCCCAGCGAAATGGCAGCGCAGCACCAGCGTCCACACCTGCTGGAGAAGACGTCCACCCCCCTCCACACCACACACCTACCACCATCTCCAGCGACGTGCCCAGCCCCGTGTGGGACAGCCCAATTGTCCCGGGACCCTTCAGTGGGGCAGCAGACACAGACGAGATCACTACCATCCTCACGTGTCTGACTGGATCAGCATGGGGCTGGAGCACAACCCTCTGGCAGCAGGGAGAGACAGACAGGAGTTTTCGGGACTTCCAACAGAGACTGAGGGCGGAGTTTGATCAGCCTGAGCCAGGGATCGAACTCTGCCCCTCCACCACATCCAGTGCCAGTCAGGATCCGGGGCAAGAAGACCCAGCACTGGTGGGCGACGAGAAGGTCGCTCCTCCCGAGATCCTGGCTGTGCCCCCTGAGGAGGTCCCGGAGAGCCCAGAGAGGGAGCCAGACGACCCTCTCTTCTGTCTGTCTCTGTCTGTGTGTGTCTGTGTGGCATATGTGTCCGTATGTCGCCCCCACTTCCCCTCTTTGTGTCCACCAGATGGCGACCCAGCCGCGGAGCCGAACCCCAGGGAGGAGGTTCCTGACCCGAATGTGCTGGTCCAAGGCGAGGTGGACAAGCCCCAAGGTACCCCTAAGTCCAGCCGGGGGGGGGTGCTCCCCCAAAGAATTTTTTGGGGGGGTGCAGTTCGGGTTGGGGACTCCTCCTGAGGGGAGGGGAGGTGGGGAAGCGATGGAGCTGGGTCCTCCGGTAGCCAGTGAGGAGGGCGGGCCAGGCATGGGCCTGCGTCTGCCTCCAGAGGGGTGGAGCGCCATAGAGCCCCCGGGTAGGCATGAGGACCCAGCTGGGACAGGCAGGAAGAGGGCCTGCTTGTCCCAACGGACGCAGAAGGGGCTAGCCGGATGGTCTGGCAATGCCCCCCCCTTGGCACCAGGGCCGTGCAGCGAGAGGGGCTGCATAGTCCCAGAAGGCACCAGCCTGGGGTGCCTGGAACAGTCGCCGGAGGCTCTGGGACAATCTCCCTGCGCGGTGCAGGGGGTGACACAAGACGTGTCAGAGGGGACATGTGGAGACAGGGCCCACACGTACCCAGATGGATCGGCCCTGATTATTGTGTGCAGGTACGGGAGTCCGGGGCCGCCATGCGGGACCACGCCGGGGAGCCAGGCCGAGGGTCCGGGGCCGCCATGCGGGACCACGCCGGGGAGCCAGGCCGAGGGTCCGGGGCCGCCATGCGGGACCACGCCGGGGAGCCAGGCCGAGGGTCCGGGGCCGCCAAGCGGGACCACGCCGGGGAGCCAGGCCGAGGGTCCGGGGCCGCCAAGCGGGACCACGCCGGGGAGCCAGCCCGAGGCACCGGGGCCGCCACGCCTGACCACGCCGGGGAGCCAGCCCGAGGCACCGGGGCCGCCACGCCTGACCACGCCGGGGAGCCAGCCCGAGGGACCGGGGCCGCCACGCCTGACCACGCCGGGGAGCCAGCCCGAGGGACCGGGGCCGCCACGCCTGACCACGCCGGGGAGCCAGCCCGAGGGACCGGGTCCTCCAAGGGGAGGATACAGCAGGGCAGGAGCCCTGTGGTTGCCGCCGTCCGCCCCGCCGCCTCCACTGATGGTACTGTTGGGGCTCCGAGGACGTAGCCCTTGGAGGGGGGGCTCTGTCAGGATTGCCTGCAGCTGGGCTCCACACCGGAATCCAATCCTGATGCCCCATAAATGCCGGAAGTTTCCGCCCGTTCGGGGTCTCTGGCATTTTCGTGAACTTCAGTTGGCAACACTGTTTGTAATTTGAGTTCTGGCAATCGCCACACGCCTACGGGTTAGTTTTAGTTTATCTGTATTTAAGTTAAATCGTTTTCGGCCACCGCGCCAGTCTTTATTTGTGTATTGTTTATTTAATAATAAAACCCCTTCCCAGCATGTCAGACCTCTGCGCTTCCTTCCCTCGTAAGTCCGTAGACGTGACAATGTATTTATTATGCATGTGCAGATAATGGCCAGCAGAGGACAGTGGAATATTACTCTTATATTCAATATCTTTGTTCTTGGCCAGAGAAATGCTGACAAAACCAATCAAAACCAAATTCAGGGCCAGACAAGAACTAAGGTTGTTATTATTATTTGATATGGAGGATATCTTTTTTTTTTTTTCAAATTATGTGGGCCAAATGGATTCATGTTGCAACTAAAGCAGCTAAAGCTGCAACGGGGCAGTGATCTGAAGCGTTAAAACAAGTCTAAACCTGAAAAAAGAAACAAGGTGTAGAGTCAGACCCTGTTGATAAGGTTATGTAGATCCACAGATGTCCTCAGTCATGAACTGAAGGAATCATCAGATTTGTCCTGCTTTGTCAATAAGAGTTTTTTTTTTGTGTTTAAGAACATTCAGGAGTGATAAATAAGGAATAATGTATAAATTGAAATAAAGGATGCATTGCGCAGTCTGCAATATGCACTGAAGCTGCACCTGTCATGAACAGATCTTATGCTCTGCTGACACAATTGAACTGTGTCCGTCAATGATCACTGTAAATGACCTCATGTGTGTTTTTGTGAACATAGGGGTACCTCTCGAAGGAATTTCTTCAGATCGAACTCACAGCCTTCATTTGGACTCATGAATGAACTGATTAAAGGACGAAGATCAATGAGGGTTAAGGATTTACCTGAAACTGTATGTGCGTGTGTTTGTTGATTTGATTGTGGATCTTAAAAATACATATTTTCACTTTTCATGGTTACCAGTATAATGTGACTGCAGCATCGAACCAGTAAGAGAAGCCGATTAAAAGAAGCCGATCCAGACAGACCAGTAGAACTCCCTGAAGAGTTCCCTGAACTCACGTGACTTCAGATCACAGCTACATAACCTGTTGGCTCCGCTGCCACAGGTTTAATGTCAGATGGTAAATCTCACATGAAGGGAATGAGGAAACATGAACATTTACCACTTCCTCATACTACAGCACAACACAAAGCAGAACTGGGAATCAAAACGTTCTTCTGTGTGAAATATGGAATAATTTGGAGGACTGGCCTTGTAAAAAAATACTGTCTACAAAATGTCTATAAATTAATGTCCTTCCATTCAAATATATTTATTAAAAGTAAATGATGAAATTTTGTATTTGAATAAAAGTAGAGCTTTGTCATTTCAACTATACACATTAAGCACATCGTGAGACAATAGCGTCCTCCAGGACCAAATTGTAGGACCAAACATTAAACACAGACAGTACTTGGCACATGTCTGTCATCAAGGCGGAATAATCCGTAACCTAATTGGGGTCTGCAGTAGTGTAATGATGCTTGATCCATTTCAACTAATATGATTTTGGAATGTGGTAGGAGACCAGGAGCACATATTCAAAAATATTGGAAAATTATTCGATTTTTATCACATTACAATCGCAGAGACTATTTAATGTTCATCATCCCTTGAACAGTATGACATTGCTATTGTCAGGACTGACGGCACCTGGAGACATCACCTGTGCCCAATCAGAACAGATTTTAGTGAACTCTGTGTGAACTTGACCTTCTTTTGTGAACCTGGTAACCTGTTTGAGTTTTGAGTTCTGGCAATCGGCACACGCCTGCGGGCTATTTTTTGTTCTCCCTGTTGTTTCCCCTGTTTTCAGCCATAGCCCTGGTTTTGTTGCTGTTTCAGCGGGTGAATGGGCAGAGCGAGGAAGTGACCCTCACGATCTTCGCCATGTCGAGCCAGGAACTCTGCGCTCTGCTGGCAAGGCCCCCCGTGGACTGGGAAGACACAGACGACAAAGAAAGTGATGGAAACGCGAGTTGAGTGCTCAGTGCCGGGATGGCTCCGCCCATCACGCCCCCTCCACGATTGCCATGACATCTATGGGGACACACCTCACATCCAGTGGGGTGAGGACCACGAGGAAGATGACGCCGACGCGGGGGTAAGCTTGTGGAAGAGGGTGACAGGAAGTTGCCAACCAGCAACTGCGCTGCCGGGAATCCACCTCTCCAGCTCCAGTCGCGGACAGCACAGTCCGAACGGCAGCACAGCACCAGCCCCCCCGCCTGCTGTAGAGGATGTCCACTACCTTCTATGCCGCACACCCACCACCATCTCCAGCCACACGCCCAGCCCCATGTGGGACATACCCATGCAACGGAGCTGGGTCCTCCGGTAGCAAGTAAGGAGGGCGGCCTGAGGGTCCGGGGCCACCACGTGGCACCACATCGGGGAGCCAGCCTGAGGGTCCGGGGCCACCACTTGGGACCATGTCGGGGAGCCAGCCTGAGGGTCCGGGGCCACCACGCGGGACCACGTCGGCCATCACGCTGGTTTTGTTTCTTTTTCATAATAAACCTTTGTTTCCCATGATGTCGCGTTTCTGCACTTCCTTCACCAGTCAGCTCGCCGACGTGACAGCTGTTCTGTTGTGAACAAAAATCTTAATAAAACCAAGTCTGAAAAGATGTCCAGTGTTGCAAAGATTTATGTCTCAAAATGCACATTATATAACCTGGCAACCTGGAAGTCTCTGGTCTGATAGCAGTAGGTCTACTTTAACACTGGAATGAGCTGTAACTAGAATCCTGAAACACCAAAACAAGCCATGTACAATAATCTCTACCAATTCTCCCAAGAGAAGTGGCCAAAAGTTCTTTTATTATACTTTTGTCCCGTATAATAAGGTAAAGAAATTGTCACGATCCAGACATTTCCCTCTACTGCGGACCAGGATTTTGTGTGTTTCCTGTGTTTCTTGTGTTTCCTGATGAACTGATGGTGTTCATCTATTCTTCTTATTATAAAGGTATCCTAGCCGTGTCATTTGTCTTTTATCATGTGTAGTGTCTGTGTGAGGGTACCTGTACCCTATTTTATTATTAAATACCTGTGTTTGGGGGTCGTACATTTTACGTCCTTTCCCAGCCCCACGTTCCCAACCCCACGAAATCACTGAAATCACTGAAATCACTGCAAATCAACATGGATATTATTTATTATTTACTGTCAGACATTTGAAGGTGTGAAAAAGAACTGTGTCTTTGTAATAATAAATCAGAGTTTTGATCTAGGTAAATTACAGTGGTCATGTCATGTCAGAAATGAACACAGCATGCTTCAATAACCCATTTAAAACATGCTCCACAATCAAATATAGAATCTGGTTGAGGTTCTAATGGATCTGTAAAGTATAGCAACGCGTTTTATTACTCATTTAACTGTAACAGAGTTTGGTTCATGTCCAAAGCTCTTTTGCGTGGGAACAATCCAAAAAAGAAAATTGACACAAATTTTCATATTCTTGCTTATCAAATGTAAGAGAAAACTTAAATGCTTAACTTAAAAACTTAAATATTTTTTTTAAACCAAACCTTGTGGTAAATTATATATACAATACTCACAATAAGTTAGGGGTCATAAACACACCTCATTTTGTGTTTTCCATGTAATTGTCTCATTGTGTACAGGTGCCTTATATTGGGGCCAATACCAAGAGATGACCTTTCTCAATGTGCCATCAATTTCAACATTCTGTGGTTATAAAAAGCTGGTATTGTCTGTAAGTCATTCCAAGTTAATCATTCAAACAGCCATGAACACACAACATCACTTAATGGACGAGCGGCGTCACATGGCCATGGCGCGCCTTCGGGTCGGTGGCAGGCACTCAGATGTTGCTCGTGAACTTGCATCAAGACACAGAACTACTGGCAGAGTTCATGACAGACCCAGGAGTGGAGCCCCACGAGTGAGAGACCGCAATGATGACCAGGACCTAAGGACCCATGTACTCAGACATCGGTATGCAACTGCCACACAGCTGCAGGCCCGTTTATGTGATGCGAGGGGTACTCGGGCTTCCAGACAAACCATTCACAACTGACTCCAGCATCTTTGCTGCCCTTCTTGACACCAGGCCATCCTCCAGAGGTCTTCTCCTCACTGTATGTGCAGATACGGTCACACCTGCCTGCTGCCATGCATGAGAAAGCTCTGTACTGACGACACCCCGATCTCGTAGCTGAATGAATAAAGAATCAACTCTTGCTGTACTTTTTTGGGCACCCTGAAGCTTCTTCACAACACTTGAACATCCCTCCTTGAAGTTTTTGATGATCTGATAAATGGTTGATTTAGGTGCAGTCTTAGTAGCAGCAATATTTTTGCCTTTGAAGAACTTTTTATGCAACATAATGATGACTGAACATGTTTCCTTGCAGGCAACCTCAACAGTGGAAATGCAGTGGAAATGGTCTTATTGGAATTAAGTAAATGTTCGTGGGAAAAAGGGACTTTGCAATTCATCTGATTACTCTTCATAACATTCTGGAGTATATGCAAACTACCATAATAGAAACGGAGGCAGCAAACTTTGTGTAAATCAGCATTTGTCTCATTTGTAAAACTTCTGGCCACAACTTTATTTTAAATGACATTGTGTTTTTGACCAATGATTGATCAGTGCATTTTAGAAACAGGCAAGTGCTCATTACTTGTCTTATAAACACTACAGTAGGTGGTGGAAGTGATTCTGCTACCACGGGAATGGCTATGGAACCTTTTTCATGATGTCAACATTAATTGCATACATGCTGTATAAAGTTCTCTTTTACAATTAGGTGGGACAATGGTGCCACCATGAATGATGTGTTCGCACAAGCTGGTCGGTTTCCTCAGCTGAAAAGTGATCTGTAAAACACAATATTCAAGGTACCAATCTGTCATAGATGCAACCCCTGCCTGGCATACAATTCTGATTGGTTTATTACATTATACCCCTTTTAAATTAAAACTGCTTTAAAACCGCTTTCCAATTTAGACTGGTGCAAAGTCTCTTTCTGCAGCACTGAAATATTTTAAAAGATTATTCTTTAAGATGTATATGGCCATTTGGTGCTGATAGACAGCCACTTAAACAAACAGTTTACCTTCAGCCTCAGGTGGAAATTTAAAGACGTTTTTTTCCAGCGTGACTTTATACAAAGGAATTTCAGATTGAGTGAAGTTATATTTTTTGTCTATGTCACTGGAATCAAACGAGTCAGATGAGCGAGCATGTGTAGGTGGAAATGAAAATCCCGGTGCAGAGTAGGCAGGTGAATTTCTACCGAGACGCCAGTGAATATTTACACCATAAACATAAATGTTCAAGAAGGCTGTCAGTTGAAGTGTTTTATTATTTGGTAGACATGGCATTGTTAATTTTTCTGGCTTTCTTTGCCATTATTAGTGGTTTGCTAAATACAATAACAAAATAATTCATCTTAATTCATATCTCTTAAACTGTTTAATGTAAATGTTAGTGTCTACAGGATGGCGTATGACTGTATTAAAAGGACAACGTAGCAAATGCAGCGTCTAGTAATTATGTCTGTAACCAATGTAAATTCTTTATTATAATAATGACTGTGATGTTAAACATTATTAGTTCCTTCTGACTTTCTCCCAGGTCGCATGCTCAACACACACTTTGAGAATCACTGGTCTACACTGTCTCATACGGAGTTATACACCATTATTACCCAAACCTATCATTTACTTCCTACTCGCCCACCTTATTTTAATTTAACGTCATTAAAGTACGTTCTGCTAATTTTTGGATATGTGCATGTTTAATCAGTATGTAGTAATGTTAATGTGCTGTTCATTATGTTAAGCTTCACTTAACACAAATGTATTAATTATATAAATTTATATATGTGTAGGTTTATTACAATTATGTTAAAAGAAGCAAGTACAACATGAAAGTGAAGTGATTGTCATTGTGCAACACTGCAGCACAGCACACAGTGACAACGAAATGTGTCCTCTGCATTTAGGAGTGTGTGGGGACCTTGACAGCTCGGGATTTGAACCTGCAACCTTCCACAGGGCCGCTTCCTTAACCGCTAGGCCACCACTGCCCAGATGACTGATTACATGACTGATTCTACACCAACAAAACATATATCTTTCATTTTTAAATCTTTAACTTTTTTCATACATGTTTGTTCCTACATTGGGATCCAGAGCTCAGGATAAAAATCTTTATTTTGTGAAAGTGTTTTACAGAAACAAACTAACATGGATGAACCCAGCAGCTTGGTTTTCAGACAGCAGTATCTGGGTAGGCGTCACCTTGGTGCACCTCTAGTGGAAACATAAAATCTTTGTGGAAACAAAAAATCTTGGTTTCTGGATTTTGTGTCTTTCGCTGATATTCCCTGTGGTCCCAATACCGGACTTTATAATGAATCGTGAATCGTTGGAAACCCTGGGGTTAACCCTGTTAATTTAAGTTGAATAAAATTTGCTTAAAAATTAATTTTGAGTTACAGGACCATTATTTCCTTAGTTTACATGTGACAACTAGTCTGGGCCCTGGCTGGACCACTCAAGGACGTTCACAGAGTTGTCCTGAAGCCACTCCTTTGATAACTTGGCTGTGTGTTTTGGGTCTTTTAAGTCTGAGTTCGAGAGCACTCTGGAGCAGTTTTTCATCCAGGATTTCTCTGTACTTTGCTGCAGTCTTCGTGCATCTGACTTCATGCTTGGTTTGTGCTCTGCCATGAACTGTCCACGGCGGGACATTATATAGAAAGGTGGACTCCAACAAAGCTGCAGAAACATCTCAATTATGATCAGAGGAAACGGGAAGCACCAGAGCTCAATTTTGACAAAAGCTCAAGGAAACTTTTTTGATTTGACATTATGTTGACATTATGGGGTGTTGTGTGTTGCATTCTGAGGGAAAAATGTAATTAATCCATTTTGGAATGAGGCTGTAATTTCAAAATGTTGAAAAAGAGATGTGCTGTGAATACTTTCCGGATGCACTGTATATGAATATTGTCATGTATGCAGAATTAAGTCTAAAATCAACAGCAATAAATAATAGCCGAGCAGTTAAGCCAACGTGGGAAGGTGTTTTTGTCTCTTAGGCCTGTCACGGCCGGTGCGGGACAGGTAGGATGCAACATTATTCAGGTTTTTATTCCTACGTGTACTGATATTGGGCAGTAGAGGGCCCTGGTACACCATGCAGACCTGCTCAGGATAAATCATGGCACGTTCATGAGAAATATTTATTTCCAGTATATATATGTATAAGTAAGTATATGTCAGCACGGTAGAATCAGTTTGCGTGTGGACTCCATTATGCTTGGAACATGAGCACCTTGAGGTTTGTATTTTGCTGACAATTCAGTTGTGCAAGTTTATGCACAGATTATGCGGCCGTAGAGGATTCGTGCTGCAGCTAAAGCTACAACAAGGCGGTGATATCAAGCTCAAAAACAAGTCCACACCTGAAAAGGAAAACCGGTTGGAGAGTCATCCCTGTTGGCGCTGTTGAGTGTTGGAAGAGAGACGGGGATGTTTTTTTTACTGTGTTCATTCTTCTTGAATAAAAAAAGTTCAAATGGGTTAAGGTATTGTTCACCATTTAAAACCTAAAAAAGACATAAAAACGTGACATTTATGGCACACACACACACTCTAACACAAAATAAATGTGTACTGGCCCTAGGTGTGTATCTGGCCATGCATTTGTGTGTTTTGTACCTGGGTGTGTCGGTGTGGGAGCATGCTTGCGTGCGTTTGTGTGTTTGGTTGCCTCTGTTGTGGATCTTGAAACATTTATTTTCCCTTTTCATGGTTACCAGTACAACGCGGCGGCAGCATCAAACCAGGAACAGAAAAGGCGGCGGTCCAGACAGACCAGTTCATGTGTGGTGGTGAAATCACGTGAATTCAGATCACAGCCACGGCCCCACGACTGCTTCCTCAGCCTGTCGGCTGTGCTGCCACAGGTTTAATGCCAGATGGTAAACCTAATATGAAGTTAATGGAGAAACACGAACATTTACCACTTCCTCATACGACAGCACAACACGAAGCAGAAGTGGGCACTGAAACGTGCGTCTGATAAAAGCGCCTGTCATGGCTGCCCACTGCTCATCAAGGGTGATGGTTAAATACAGAGGACACATTTTGTTGTGTCCTCAGGGTATTGGAATAATTGATATAGGGTGGTAGTACCTAGCGGGTAACACACTCGCCTATGAACCAGAAGACCCAGGTTCAAACCCCACTTACTACCATCGTATCCCTGAGCAAGACACTTAACCCTGAGTGTCTCCAGGGGGGGACTGTAACTACTGGTTGTAAGTCGCTCTGGATAAGGGCGTCTGATAAATGTTGTAAATGTAAATGTGTCACCGTGTGCTGTGCTGCAGTGTTTCACAAAGACAGTCACTTCACTTTCATAATGTGTTCACATTCATATTTGTTTTTAAATGAATGGCTTTTCAGAGACGCCTCTAGGGGGCTCTACTTTGCAACAGAGATCGGGGGCTGCTGCTGCACATCATGCTTGGTCATAAAATCACACTGAAACGCTTCCCTGCTTGTCTTCACACCTGCACAGCAGAGCGTCACAAGTGTGCTGTGCTGCTGTGTATCACATGTGACAATCACTTCACTCTACTTTAAGTTGCTAAACTGAAGCTTCTCACTCGATAGCCACATGCACTGGATTTGGCTCATTCAGCATGTACCATGAGTTTAAAGTAATAAACATGAGTTTAAAGTAATGACATCTGAGTAGCTCCGAAATGGAGGGGCAGAACGCTCCACAAGGTGCTCCTCAGCGTCCAGAAGCAGCTGAGATGTTGACCTCAGGGCACGTTGGTGCAACAACTTTGTCAAATTCTCAGGCGCATTTCCCTGAAGCGCATTAAAAACAAGTAATAAAATCTTAAACTGGATCTTAGGGGTTATAGGAAACCATGTTGTCATTTTATTGTATTGACTTTCAATCTCAGCTATATTCTGTCACTGTGCTATTTGAATAATCTCAACTTTCACCTATTAAGATAATTTCTTTAAGTCATGATTAGAACACACTATAAATGAGCGACTTTTGTAAGAGAACTGAAGCAACGTATGTCATGTGATGGTTTAATACAGTAGATGCTGCTTCCTCCCATGGTCCAAAAGCCAAAGAGGGTGTAGGAGAACAGGAATTGTTGAACTGGCCCTGATATATGTATGATTACAAATCATTCATCTAATATTTCAAACTGAATTATGCTCTTTGCGTAACAGGAAACCATTGCAGTGGAGTTATACCTCTGAAGATACTGTTCAGTGTAGCAGGGATTTTTCATGTATGCCATTTCCCCTTATTTGTTGGTTGTTTGTTTGGTGTTTCTACTTCATAAGATGACTTTGGTTGGACATTAATTAGTCTCCATTTCAAATTCATACATTTATTTATGAATATGTTTAGATTCTTCAGCCTAGTTTAAGTTGCCCTTGTGTAAGTTGTGTAAATGTAAATCGTTCATCGTTCTCCCATGCATCAGTCGTCATACAGCACGATGGTGGCCTACAGACAACGTCAGATCATGTACAGATTTATTATTCTGTTATACCCCACATTAACCAGACCAAACCAGTGATTCTGGACTGGTATTATATCACCCGCTGTATTTTTCAACAAAGAATCTAAAACCATCAGTTGAACACCAGATTCTATTAATGATATAATGATCATAATTATCTCCCAATATTGCAAAACTAAGCACAGCTTCCCGAAGTGGTTCTGAGAATCAGTTTATATTTGTATTTGTATATTTTTAAAAGTATATTTTACTTAAATAAGAATGTCCAGCCTGAATTGTCTCAGGTCTCCATTAATTTAAAGCAATAGGAAACATTCACCCACAATTCTAAAAAAAGACCAGTAGTCATGAGGAGGTGAACCAATAAGATAAGAAAGACACTGTTGTGTCACCCGTTACCGAGGAATCTCAGTCTGGATCTGTAAAACGTAGAAATGCTGATGCTGGGTCAGCTCTTCAGACTATCAGACTATCACGAAAGTAATTGATTCCTATACTTTTTGTGTTTCTTATACTTCTGGAATGTTAGTAAAGTTTTATTTTTAAGAATTGGCAATCTTCTGGTTGCCAGTCCGGATGATCCTGTACTGGATCCTGTAAAGTGAAGTGATTTTCATTGTGATACACAGCAGCAAAGCACACAGTGGCACAGTGAAATTTGTCCTCTGCATTTAACCCATCACCCTTGGTGAGCAGTGGGCAGCCATGACAGGCGCCCGGGGAGCAGTGTGTGGGGACGGTGCTTTGCTCAGTGGCACCTCAGTGGCACCTCGGCGGATCGGGATTCGAACCTTTTGATTACGGGGCCACTTCCTTAACCGCTAGGCCACCACTGCCCCTGCCCACTGCCACTGCCCCCAAGTTTATGCACAGATTATGCGGCCATAAGAGGAGTCGCGCTGCAGCTAAAGCTACAACAAGGCAGTGATCTCAGGCTCAAAAACAAGTCCACACCTGCAAGGGAAAACTGGAGAGTCATTCCCTGTTGGCGCTGTTGAGTGTCGGTAGAGAGACAGGGATTTTTTCATTCTGAGTTCATTCATGGATGGGATGGGTGGGATTTTATGGCGCTCGATTGGGAGCGCTGGGGACTTTTTACAACCGGTTTGTCTGGCTGTGCCACTGTTTTTGTGGTTTAGCTTGGCTCAGAACAGAACTCTCACACGTCCAACTTCTAAGAGACCTGCCTCATGAGAAGTGAAGAGGACAAGTCTCCTTTTTTTACTTTTAAACTGATTATTATTTCATCACAGGAATTAAATTGATGAACAGATGGTTCAATATCAATAAATATTCCATCTATTGATGGCTCAGTATAACAAACAAAAGGTATTTACTAATAAGAAACTGTTACCAACCAAATTATAGAATTTAATAATCATGTCAGCAATTAATTTTTTCAGTAATATGTCCAGTGGTTGGAGCCAAACATGTATACACCATTACACACCATTCAACCATTACATTAAACCGCCAGTAACAGTGTCATCTGTTCAGGTAGCATCTCCAGACAGAAGGATGTGTGAGATGTTCCAAGTTAGCAGAGCTGAACACCTTCCAAAAATGAACGAGGTGTTAATCTGTCTGGTCTGATCCCAAACAAGAGCTACTGTAGCATGATGGGATGCACTATGAGAGGAAGAGGAGTTGGGGGAGGCAGTCCAGCCTTCGGTCCTGCATTAACACCTACCTAAACATGGCTGCTGACCAGGTACACCTCTTTTCTGTACCCCGATGTCACTACATGGACCGATTCAGGAACAGCTGTTGACTTGGGATTCAAATTCCACAGATCTCAATTTAAAGACCTGCTGCTAATCCCTGGATTCCAAAAACCACATGGTGCCTTCAGACGTCTGGTGGAGTCCACGCCTTGACATGTCAGGGCTGATTTGGAGGCAAAAGTGGGATCTACTCAGTACTCGGGGTTTTGTGGTTTCAATGCTCCAGTATTTGGTCTGGAGGAGAAATACGTTTTTAAAAATTGACAACTCTACACAACTCCCATAAAGAAGGACATACATCTCAGGCCAATAAATCAGCCGTGCAGTTGTAGTTTTACCAACAGGGTTTCCAATGGTGTTTCCTTCTGGCACCTTCTTCCTCTATGCAGAACCACGCCTCTTTTTTAAGCCACTGCCATGTTGCAATTTGGCAGAAAAACACAACCCACACACACCCAGACCCAGGGAAACACCAACATTCAATGCTCCAGAGGATGTTAAATCAGGATGGAATTCACAATGGCAAATACTTTACCGGACTAACCAGTGTAAAAGTCCTCAGTAAACCTGCTACCAGATTTAAAAGACTGTATACCATGAGAATGCCGTGGTTAAAATGCCTTTGCTGTGAAAAAAATATACTCCTGTCATGATCCGGTCCGGCAGGGGTTACTCCGGATCCGGAGTTCGGCCCGGAGTTTCATGTTAGTCTCGTGTAATGTTCACTGATCGTGTTCACCTGTGTATAATTATATAATTGTATAAAGTTATCCTGTTCGTGTCTGTTCACTGGCTCATTGTCTGGTGATGTTTCCCTTGTCCTGTGCATTATGTATTAAACCCCTGTCCTGTGACGTTGTGCATATTGTCTTTAACTTATCATCTGGATGAGCAGAACGAGCCATTTCATACATTCATCCGTCCGCCCTTTCTGAGTACTTTATTGTTGTCATGCGTATAGGTTGTATTGATTATTTTCCACCACAAAACCAAGCCACCAGCGTCAGAACAGTATGAACTCTGATGAATCAGGATTAGCCAATCAAGGTGTCATAAGTCACCAAGGAGCT
Organism: Denticeps clupeoides; assembly: GCF_900700375.1. Classification (NCBI taxonomy): domain Eukaryota; kingdom Metazoa; phylum Chordata; class Actinopteri; order Clupeiformes; family Denticipitidae; genus Denticeps; species Denticeps clupeoides. Next base: position 21,458,769 of record NC_041717.1, read on the forward strand.
GCACCGTCTGGTGGTATCTCAGGGACTTCATTTCTTTGGGTTCACCCGGTCAAAATCTGCAAACAAAATAATATACTGTCTCTTTGTTTCTAGACTTACAAACAGCCCACTTCTGTAAATCTTTTTTTTTTTCTGTAAAAATTTATATTTTGCAGTGGTGACCTAGTGGTAAAGGAAGTGGCACCGTAATCAAAAGGCTGCTGGTTCGAATCCCGATCCGCCCCTTGATGAAGGTACTGTCCCCACGCACTGTTCCCCGGCGCCTGTCATGGTGTCCACTGCTCACCAAGGGTGATGTTTAAATACAGAGGACACATTTCACCGTACTACCGTGTGCTGTGCTGCAGTGTTTCACAATGACTATCACTTCACTTTCACTTCATTTAGACCATTACACAATTGTTGTGCCTTTTTTCATTTCCTGTTTATGGTTTAAGGTGAAGAATTTAACCTGAACTGAGAAATGATCAAGAAAGTTATTTAATTAAGATTGTATTTTATTAAGGACAAGAACAAATATCTGAACAGAAATTTGGAATAATTGTACATGAAATTAAAAGAGAAAATTATCGACTGAGAGCAGGTTCATTAGAGACGCAAGCTTTTATAGTTCCTGCAGAGGGCAGCAGACCTTCATACCATCAGCATTTACAAGAGACGAGTAGAGTCTGTACACACCATGTACACAAATATGAAGATCATCAGAGATTCGCCAGAAGAAAACATTCATAGTTAATATAATTCAGTTTTATAATGTAATTCAAGCAGAAAATCCACAAATTCATTTTGTAGGGTACAAGTGAATATAAACAGGTCTGATCTGACAGCTGCAGATGTTCATTTGCTTGTAGGTCGTTGCTGGAGAATCTTCTTCTCAGCACCTACACTGTGCAGCAGAAGGTCTCTGCTCTGTCAACATAAAATAGGTCCAGACATGAGACGTTGGTCGTGCTTATGATCCACCCGTTTGTAACTTCACACTGACAAGTTCTATAAAGTGCGGTTAAAATGTACCTTAACTTGTAGGAACCAGGATGCGTCCTGTCAAAAAAAAAAAAAAAAAGGTAATTTGTATCAAGACAATTTTTCTTTCCTGACACATAAATTGACATGGTTCTGGTAATCCCGTGTAATCCCGGGTCATCACAGATCCACTCACCTCTGGCCTTCCTCTTGTAGTAGATGAATCCAGCCGCAGAGACGATGACACCGAGCACCAAGCCGGCAGCGCCGATGGCAATTTTATTGGTCTCGGACTGTGACGCAGAGGGATCTGTCAAACACGAAGGCAAAACTGTATTTGTACAAGTGTGTGTACGACACATCTCCATCCATTCCACCACCAAACCTGGCCAGGAACACCTGACCAACATCACACGCTGCACCTTCTAATGTGTCTACTCCCTTCAGCAGGTCCACGGTTTCGTGTATGAAGCTAGAAAATAAAAGTCCTGCTCTGTCTGGATTTTTATTATTAAATTACAGGGTTCCCCGTGACGAGAGGTGACGACTCTTCTTACCCCAAAACGTCTCCTTTGGCTCCTTCAGGCTGGCGTGCTCCACCACGCAGGAGATCTTCTCTCCGGATTTTGGGAAGTACTCTAGGCGGGAGTGGACCTGGTAGAACCAGTTCCCATCTGCCATCTCCTGGGTGGAGGTCACGGTACCGGTCCCCTGTTTACCGTCTCTGTACCAGGTCACCTTGATCAGCTTCGGGTAGAAGTTGTACGCGCTGCACATCAGCACAGCTGGCTGCTGTCCGCTGGGGGCCTTTACTGACACCAACTTGATTTTTGGTTCCTCTTCAAAACCAAAAATATTTATATCAGAAACTCTTTACTTTTATTCAGATTTGTAAATTCTTCGTAGTTTGTTTCATTTTTTAAAGGTGAATTACTGTGAAGTGAGTCAGTTTCTGTGAGTGTGTTCAGTTGTGCTCACCTGTTTTACTCCATACATTTTCATAAAAAATCTCCTGATTATGCCTGCAGTATCTGTCCTTCTCAGCCTGCTCCTGTCCCAGAATTGCTGGATCGCTGTTCCACCTCTCTGCATTATACACTCCATGTTCAGTGAATCCAACGTATTTGTTGACAGTGCTGTTGAACTGTATGTATGGTTGCTTGTTAAAAATGTAAGTATCGATGAACTCCAGATCAGTCAGGTCACTGGAGCTGGAGAGACACATGTTCACTCTGCTGTAAAAATATCCATCTAAAGATCAAATAAAAAGATTATAATCAGTATTACATCTTTTTGGTAGAAATGTTGTCGCAAAGTTTGCAAACTTTGATTAGCAAACATGAGTACATGAAAAAAATTCTGATTAATAAATACACTGCATCGACCAACACGGACTATAATTATATCTGTTAATATGAAATGTGAACTTACCTATTCCTGAGTAAAACGACAGTACTGCAGTTAGACTGATGGCGATTTTTAGAGGGAACATTTTATCCCTGTAAGACAAGTAGAACTGCGAGGAAGCAACACAGCACAGAATAATGAAACCAGTTTTACTTCCAGTCGCCCACTCAGCTGCTGCAGAGCTGCAGCATCACGTGTTGCTGGGTAACATTTCATTTTTATTACGGACGCAGATTTTCTGGCAAATATGACCTGTAACCTGAGGGGTCTAACCGACGTTTTGTGGGAATTTAAGATATTGCCTCAAACTTTAATTCTGAAGCCGTTTTTCCTGTTTAGACAGTGCAGTCACAGTATGTTCCCTGGCAGCCACTCGCCTGCAGTAGCTGCTGTTCCCAATAATGGCCATGACAGGCGCCCGGGGAGCAGTGTGTGGGGACGGTACCTTCATCACTGGCACCTTGGCGGATCGGGATTCGAACCGGCAACCTTCTGATTACGGGGCCGCTTCCTTAACTGCTTAACTGCCCCATAAATGAATTAAAAACACACACACACACACACGCACACACACATATATTTATGTGTGTGTGTGTCTGTGTGTGTGTGTGTCAAAGTTAACGTGTTAACCCTGTCATGGCTGGGTTAACTAGGCTCCCGCAGTCACATGTTAAGTTGTTCTATGTAGATATGCGTTCTAATAAAGACGTCTGGTACACGTTTGTCCTCGTGTCTGATCTGCTGTTTATGACAGACGAGGCATCAAAGTAGTGGTGGGCGATGTGACTATATTAGATCGTGAAAACGATGTATGTGTTGATGATCTGCCGAAAGTAGAGAGATCGTAGTATCGTCTAAATAGACTACATTCTGTCTATCTATTGCTGTTATATGCGCTTTCTACATTTTTTTTTCTTTAGACAAATCGCGCTATTTGTCTTTTACTTTTTTTTTACGTATAAGTTCACATTCATACCATTTATTCATCTTTTTTATTCAACTTATTTATGGGTTAACCTTAGGAGGTATTGTCATGTCATCTGTAATAGTTAAGGAATTGTATTAATTCACAAGAGTTGCTATACTAAGTTGCTATATAAGTCTAACATATTCCTCAAAACTGGCTTGTTCTTGGTGGTATTTTGTTCTGAAGTAACATTCTTAACTTTAGATAAACATGTTGGCAAAATTGCACAAAATGATTAAAAGGTGTTCAGAAATGTTCTTTAGGACTATATTTTTACATAGGAAACTTGCAAAATCTACATTTCCAAATCAATGTAAAAATCCGGATAAAATCGAAATTAACTGTAAAAAAAAATGTATTATTATATTTTCCCATAACAGAAGCTACAGCTTACAGAATGATTTACATTGTGGAGGACAGGGTCCTCACCAGGGATTACTGGACATTGATCATTAATCATAGTTATCTTATCATTTTAATTCTGCATTCCAATGTTCCATTAATATTTTATTACAAATTTAGTTAACAAAAACTCATGTTGATAAAAGAGTATTAAAAAAAACTATGTTTCGGACACGTATGATTAATCACGATAATCACGATATCATACATTAGATTAATCACGATTAAATATTTTAATCCACTGACAGCCCTAATATATATACATATTAATATATATGAGTCATGGCACTGGGTTGATCACCTAAAGGCCCTGGGGCGCCTCTACCTTCACTGGATGCCTTCCATTTCTCTCACTCACCCTGATGTAACATGTCAGTGCACAGTGGTCAGTGGTGTTTGAAAGATTAAAAAGAGAAAGAGCAAGGGTGGCATGAAGAAGGTTAGAAACTGGAATTGAACTGCTTTAGAAATGTAATTGCTCTGCAAACAGACATAGCTAAATGTGCAAAAAACGCCAACTTTTTCACTACAACAAGCTCATGTTTTGTAGCATCAAATGAGCATGATGACACGGGTAAGGCAAGATGTTGAACTTTGCTTGCAAACCACCATTCAAGTTAATGAATTTTCAAGTCAGTGAATTGTGTTGCGTTGTGGCATATTACACTACGTTATATATTTTAAATAATGGTATGGTGCGATACCACATACATGGGAAACTTTGTCTTGCTACCCCTCATAGTCAGGAGCAAGATCCAGCAGCACCAAACACCAGCTGTGAGCCATGAAAGGGAGAGCAGAGTCTACTCAGAGGCAGTGGCTCAGCAGTAGAGCCCTGAATCACAAGTTAGGAATGAGAGAGATTAAGATGAGACTGTGGTTCCTTTGCTCACCCTCAGTTACAGGATATACATACTTTTTTTTTCTTCATGCAACCTCTAACAGGTTTTTAATACCAAAGATGGAACCAACTACAAGTTTCTGACGTATTGTGAAATAAATCGGTCTCTGTCCTGTTCTGGCTGTTGGGCGTTTGCACCTGTGTTAGTGAGGGCCCTTTCATAAAGGAAGTTATGAACGCCTGGAAACACATTCACCAAAGGATAGTGGAACACAAAAAAGTAAGACACAGTAAGATGTGTTATGCACATCTTTTTTTTTATCTTGTACTGGGAGACACAACAGGCAGTGATGTGAAACATGCATCCCTCTTTTTGCTGCTTAATGATAACAGTGAAGAGTTATAAAATGAGTTAGAACAAGCATCACAGACAACTGTGACCAACAGGTCATGGGCTAAGGATCACGCACTTTGGAAAGTTTTGGGGTATTTTGGGGATCCTCAGGGAGCCTCGTTTCTTAAAGTGCGTATGACCTTTCACACCTTTGTAGATGACAGAACACAACTGAACACAACTAGGGTGGTAGTGGCCTAGTGGGTTAGACACTCGCCTATGAACCAGAAGACCCGGGTTCGAATCCCACTTACTACTATTGTGTCCCTGAGCAAGACATTGCTCCAGGGGGACTGTCCCCTGTAACTACTGATTGTAAGTCGCTCTGGATAAGGGCGTCTGATAAATGCTGTAAATGTAAATGTAACTGTGAGGACCAAGCCAAATGGATTCATACAAGGCATTTTGAGGTATGAGAGTGCTCACTGCTCAAACCCTTCACATTTTTGAGACGACATCCGACCTTTCAAAATACTTACAAACAAGGGGAATGGATATCATCACAGCGCAACGTCTGGTTGAGGGGACAGAGGAGGGTCTCAGGGAGGGTCTTAGGGACAGCTGATGAGTTTGTGAAGTGGTCTAACTGAAGACTGTGAGCTGGTAGTGCAGCCTGCACTTCCTGAGATGTTCTGGCAATGCAAAACTTTTGCTAGTCTTTTCTCATGTAGGGAAATAGACTCCCCAGCTCAGCTCTCTAAGAAATAAGCAAATTTCTGCCTAGGTTTGACAATAGAGTTTGCACATTATGTCTAAAGATGTCCTCTCTGGAGAATTACACTGTCAGGACAGCTAGATAAACAGAAAATCATTAGAAAGCTATATTAAATGGTTAATAACAAACTTGCAGAGAACACGGCAATGTTTTATTCTTTGTTCATAAGGATCATATATCTGAACACTAATTTGCTTGATATTTGAAATTGCATAAAATGACATTCTGATATTGTGAAGACTGGAATAGCTTTTTAACTCATGTTCTCATGTTTGTGAAATCTAAGTTGTGATGGAACTGTTTCCTTGCAGAGTGAAAAGAGATTGTAGTGTTGTTAAAAAGTGCAACACATTTTATTTAATACATTTTTATTGTAATTTCATTTTAAGGTTTTTATATCTGTGAACACTCATTTAAACATCCACAAGTGTATACAGTGGAGGAAATAATTATTTGACCCCTCACTGATTTTGCAAGTTTGTCCAATGACAAAGAAATGAAAAGTCTCAAAACAGTATCATTTTAATGGTAGGTTTATTTTAACAGTGACAGATAGCACATCAAAAGGAAAATTGAAAAAATAACTTTAGTCAAAGTTAGTTAGTTAGTTAGTTAGTTAAATAAAAGCTAGAGACTGATTTGCATTTCATTGAGTGAAATAAGTATTTGAACCCTCTAACAAAAAAAGACTTAATACTTAATTGCACACATTTTAGGAGGAATTTTGGTCCACTCCTCTTTGCAGATCATCTCTAAATCACTAAGGTTTCGAGGCTGTCTCTGTGCAACTTTGAGCTTCAGCTCCCTCCATAGGTTTTCTATTGGATTAAGGTCAGGAGACTGACTAGGCCACTCCATGACCTTAATGTGCTTCTTCTTGAGCCACTCCTTTGTTGCCTTTGCTGTATGTTTTGGGTCATTGTCGTGCTGGAACACCCATCCACGACCCATTTTCTATTTCCTGGCAGAGGGAAGGAGGTTGTCGCTCAGGATTTTACGATACATGGCTCCGTCCATTTTCCCGTTGATGCGGTGAAGTTGTCCTGTGCCCTTAGCAGAAAATCACCCCCAAAGCAAAATGTTTCCACCTCCATGCTTGACAGTGGGGACGGTGTTTTGGGGGTCATAGGCAGCATTTTTCTTCCTCCAAACACGGCGAGTTGAGTTAATGCCATCTGACCACAGCACCTTCTCCCAGTCACTCTCTGAATCATTCAGGTGTTCATTGGCAAACTTCAGACGGGCCTGCACATGTGCCTTCTTGAGCAGGGGGACCTTGCGAGCACTGCAGGATTTTAATCCATTGCGGTGTAATGTGTTTCCAGTGGTTTTCTTGGTGACTGTGGTCCCAGCTACTTTGAGGTCATTAACTAACTCCTCCCGTGTAGTTCTAGGATGATTTCTCACCTTTCTAAGAGTCATTTTTAATTTTCCTTTTGATGTGCTATCTGTCACTGTTAAAATAAACCTACCATTAAAATGATACTGTTCTGAGACTTTTCATTTCTTTGTCATTGGACAAACTTACAAAATCAGCGAGGGGTCAAATAATTATTTCCTCCACTGTATAATCCTGCCATTGGCAGATGGAGCATAAAGTTAATTGGGTACTGAATAATTGACTACTAATATCATAACAATTAGCAGCCCTGCAACATAGAAAAGTGTCAAGATGACACAACTATATGGTAAGGCTGTTCAGTGCAGCAGACAAAAGATTCACGGATACCACACCTAATAACGTGACAAGCCCCGCCCAAACATCAACAAATTATAATAAGACATTAGAACAATAATAAACCAATGTATTTTATTTTTGCCACTTAAGTACATATGAAGGTATTTTTACTCAAGTGCTATTTTAAAGTGAGGACTTAAAAATTCAACCTTGAGTTTCTGTACTTTCTCAAGGTAGTCCATCACTGCCCAGGACAGCAGTTATTCTGTTACATATTATATCGTTTTGTTCTCATTGTTAGAGCCATACAATATTGATTTTAAAACTTCAATTAAAATAAAGATGGAAAATAAATCTGATTGTTATATCAATTACACACCAAATGTATAAAATAGACACATTTGAATGTATTGCATTTATTTTAATTATGCAACATTATCCATAATAAATGTACATAATTTAATGGAAAAAAAGTCAGTAAAACTGTACAGTTTGTTAGCAATTAAGCAGGAAAACTGACCACCACTGCTGCATTTGAAAACTATGATGTGTAGAAAAAATATTAGCAATAATGAAATTATTTTAGCAATGCTGTACAGCAGTATAATCTTCTTACAATTTTGCACAGTATTGTAATAGACATGCATTTTTTGAAAACCAGTTTCTTAAGATCGGAATACATATTTTACTATACTGATATGACATTTTATTTGATTTGATTTTGCTAAATTAATTATTATTGTTTCTTGATCAGGTTTTAGGACAAGGAAAATATATAATAATATATAATAGATATAAAATGTTCTTGAAAACTCTCTTCTTAGTTGCAGTTGTTGCCTTTGATGAGGAAGAACGTTCCAACAGCCACTCCCAGCAGCCCCAGGAACAGACCCACTCCACAGAAGACTGATGGACCAATGCTTGGCTCAGGCACGTCCACATCTGAGGAAAATATGAAAACATATAAACAGAGAGAATGATCTGATTTGATTGATTAAAAAGATTTTAAATTGACAGTTAAAATATTCTCACTCCATTCTTTGGTGCTGGGCTCCTCTAGTGCCTGGTGGCTGACAGTGCAGGTGTAGACGTCCCCCTCCTGAGGGACGAAGTCCAGGGTGGAGAACTGGTTGTATGTATAATCACTGTTTACGTAGTACTGACTCAGGCTCACTCCCTGGGTCACGTTCACGTCGTTCTTGGTCCAGAAGACTGAGATTGGAGGAGGGTGGAATCCATCGATGTGACAGACCAGGGTGTTTTTTTCACCTAGAACCACGTTGTCCATGGTGTAAATAGAACTCTGGGGAGGATCTGGAACATAATTCATGAAAAGAACCCTTATCAGCTTCAAAACATTTACATTTTTCCACCCATTATAATTAATATTTGTCAGTACATTAATAAATAAGGAACAGTAAGCTTCAATGTAGCCTGATTAAAGATTCGCTTTTTCTTTTATCAGTTCAGGAGACAGTAGCCTGTAAAAATAGAGTTCTGTAAATAAATCAATAACTAAAATGGTGAAATTGTATTCATTGGCTGTGCTAATATTTTTTAAAATAATAGTAAATGAATATGGTGACATTACAGTCTAATAAAGATGAAGATGAGACAAGCAGAGGTAGAAAGTAAAATAAGTAAATTTAAAAAGTCAGATACCTTGCTTTTTACTCCACTACATTATAAAATATCTGAAATGGCTATATTTCTGTTGTTGTTAAAGACTAACTACATACAGTTCTACTTTCAACAAATGTCTGAAAAACTGAAAAAAAGTATTTGTTGTGTGGTTTACGGTATATTAACATCATGAGAACAGAATTATCTTACATTTAAATCAAATAATTAAAATACAACATAACCTTCGTTATGTTCATTTCATGTAGCCATATTTTCTTCCCGTTTTCACACGATTAGAGAACTAATATAGCTGTGATCATTTAATAAAGTAAAATGTGTCTGAATGAGAAGTAAATTATTACTCTGACAGTCAGATTTGAATAAAAGTGTTGTCCTGCGTGGTAAAGATCTCACCTTGTACCTCTGCTGGGTTCTTGTAAGCTGTTACAGATACGGCTAAGTTTTGTTTGCATCTCTGTAGCTCTCCTACAGCTTGTTCATAACCACCAGGGAAATCTATCTGTGGTATAAAATCAGGCAGCGAAATCACCCCTTTCTTGTTCTTGAAGTCAGCGTACCACCTCACTTCTCCTTCCATTCCATAAAGATCTTCTCCACCGTCACTGTTACAACCAAGCAGGTACAGATCACTGTGCACAACTGAAAAAGACGTTTTACAGAATATCATTCAAACAAGGAAACCGGAGTAATTCGTGTATGTACATGAATTTATCTATTACAATTTAGCATCTAATTAACCATCCAAACTGAAAACAGCTTATTTAGTTCATTACAAATCAAATCCCACTAAGAACTTACATTTAGCGTCTGTGTACCGGACCCCGGCCAAGGAGAGGAGGACGATTAAAATGATCATCTTAAACCCTGCAGATTACACCGAGTCTGGAGTTCAAATTGCGCGTCTGGTCTGACCAAGTTCTCCTCTCTTCATCTCGATGCTCCTCTCAAGCCGGGAACCAATGAAAACCCGACTTTCTGTTCCACACTGCCGTCTCCGGGCAGAGAGGAGCTTTTAATTTCATATTCTGGTCCCACCACCACGCACCATGCCTCATATCATGTTCATTTATCTAGCGACTTTATCCAAACTCTCTCCTGAGAAAAAGTTACGGTTTGGTTTTTTTAATGGTTCGTGGTTTTGTGGGTGTAAATATATATTTGTTGAAGTTTTAGGAGACTGAAGCGCCATTTCAGCGTTGCCTGGAGGTGAAGAACCAGGCTGGTGGTGACCAGAAGATCAGTTTTATTCCGACTCTCCACCAGAAGTAAACCGGGATTTTCGGGCGTCTGTTTGTCCCTCTTCAAGTTGACCACAAGATGGCGTTTAAAATAAAGAGGATTATTTATTACTTGTTTTTCACATTTAAAACACGAAATAGTTACACTAGTTAATTCAATGTGGTTCTATGGTCATTGATAAGTAGAACACGAGTCTGGTGTAGTTATATAAGTAATCTATAAATGATAAAACAATTATAAATGAGACTACCCAGCAATGTTTTTTACAGATTATGTCATTTTTATGTATATCGCATGTAATAATTTAATAAAGAAATTACGAATTGATAGTCTGTGTTGACATCCTGTTGAGTTTTGGATCCTTGTTCTGCTGCAGTCATGAGTTCTGGAGAACCAAATTCGTGCATCATGGTTCCCTGGCTGGTGATGGCTGGCGCTGCCCGACGTGCGGAGGAACAGTCGGCCCAACGGGGTCACGGGTCAAGAAGACGACCAGACTCAGCAACCAGAGGCCGGTTGAGGTAGAAGCCTCCACACCGGCGATAGGTCCAGAAGGCCCAGGGTGCTTCTCTCCTGGACATGAAATTGAATCTTGTGTTAAGATGCGTTATCTATGTTTAATATTTATATTAGATCTGAAACATTTTCTGGACTGGCGACTGAGAGGATGTGGTGGTCTCATGTCCTGTTCAGGGGGTGCATGAAGCAACACTGGACTGAATAAAAATGGATGGGCGTCATCAAACATGAACCAGGAACAATCTGAAGGGTATCCAACTGCATATACGAGATTATCAAAATTCATATCGCTATGCTTTACATGCCGTTGATCTCTGAGTGCAACACAAGGACGTTTTTGCCTCAGAAAGTGAGAGGCTTTCAAAATGTGTTACTGAATCCTAGAGTAAAAGGTAAGGTATAAATCATCATTTAGTTGCATAAAGGTTTCATTTCTATTGGAGACAGAGCGTATTTACAGGTAAGCTGGATAACATGTACCACTTTAATGTGGGGTTCCTTTAGGGGTCTGTGCTCCTCTGCTCTTTTTACTTTATATTTTCCTGCTGGGGTTCACTTTTTAAAATATGGCATCCCGATTCACTGCTATGCAGATGACATTCAGATTTACCGACTAGTGAAACGTGATTCAACGACATCGGTGAAGACCTTATTAGACTCTCTGGTGGACATTAGGGCATTGATGGCCTTACATTTTCTTAGCTTGAATAATGAAAAAAGTGCTCGTTTTTGAAAGCCCTGACCTTCGTGACCTTGCCCCCTTAAGGGAACAGATAAGGCCCTTTCCGAGGAATCAAGGTGCGATACTTTTAAGTGAAAGTGAAGTGATTGTCACTGCAGCACAGCACATGGTGACACGATGAAATGTGTATTTAACCATCACCCTGAGTGAGCAGTGGGCAGCCATGACTGGCGCCTGGGGTGCAGTGTGTGGGGACGGTGCTTTGCTTGGTGGCACCTCAGTGGCACCTTGGCAGATCGGGATTCAAACCTCCGACCTTCAGATTACGGGGCCGCTTCCTTAACCACTGCCCCAATACTTGACAGTAACTTGAACTTTACCAAGCAGATGAACGCTGTGGTAAAAACAAGCTTTTTCCAACTCTGAATCCTTTCAAAGTTGAAGCCAATCCTTGGATTTAGGGACTTTGAAAAGGTCGTCCACGCCTTCATCTCCTCTCGCCTGGACTATTGTACCAGGTTATACGTATTGTCGGTGTGGGTGGATCTTTGATTTAACAGTCGGTACAGAATGCCGCAGCCTGACGTAAACGGGACCACGTATCGCCCAGACTGGCTTTTTTGTACTGTACTTTTACTCTGTACATTTTAGAATTGATCTTATTGTTTGTGTTTTACCTGTAAATGGCTGTGCCGCCATTGGTCTATACCCATCCATGCCCCATCCTAGATCACTACGATCTGCTGGTTGATGGCTCCTCACTGTTCCTCGGTCCAGGTTAAATCGTGCTGCCGTTTGTAGTTGCAGCACCCAGACTGTAGAATAAACTGAATTTGTGCAGTCACACGTCGTGTGAGCTTCGTAATCTTCAGACAAATCGACAACCATCGTCTTCTAACTCAGATTGACTGCGTATATGATTTTTTTTAAAACTTTGAATTCTTAATCACTCTTGGTAAAGTTTTATTGTACAGAAATGCTCTGTACTTAAAACTGATTCGTGATCTTTGTATTAAATTATTATTTTACCGGCATTCGTTATCAAAGTAGTCCATCTCACAAGTCACAGTTTACAGTGCATGTGGTTGTGTGGGTCATGAAGAGAGGATTTAGGATTAAAGCCATAGCACCTCAACGATTTAATCGTAAACTCTGCAGGCCCATCGTATGTATTTAGGAATGCGGAGGATGGCCTGTGGTCTCTAACTGCAGAGAAATGTGACCAAATGTCAGCTACCAAAAGATGAAAAGCAGAAATGAATCTGTATCTAACAGTGCCCGGTGCTCCTGAACATCCCTCAGCCATTCCTCAGGTCCACATTTCACAGTGAACAGCAGCTCCCCCTGAAGGACAAACGTCCAGTGTGGAGAAGTGCTGAAACACCCAGTTGACAGAAAGCAGAAGAGGAAAAGTGAAAGTGGAACCTAATACATAACCAGGCCTCCCTGGAAGCCCCGTAGGAAAGTCCCCGGGACGTTAAATAGCCCTGCATCTTTCCCCACCAATGGGGGACGTCCGAATAACCTGTTGCTGGGTGAAACTGGTGTCCAATCATAAAGGAGATTTGAGGGGTGTGATAGCTCCCCCTGGCGAGTGTGAAAGTGAAGCGGTTGTCGTGGTGAAACCCTGCAGCACAGGACACGGTGACACAGAGAAAAGTGTCCTCTGTATTTAACCGTCACCCATGGTGGGCAGCGGGCAGCCATGAATGGCTCCGATATTAAATATTAATGTTAGCATTAGTTTCGCATGACTTTCTTCCAATTCATTTGTACCCCACCAGTAGAAAACCCCACACCCTGAACTACTGACATCTGTAGTGAGCACAAGTTTAAATTAAATTATTTTAAATTACATCCTCATTATTGGTGGCAGTAGCCTAATGGGTAACACACTCATCTATGATCCAGAAGACCCAGGTTCAAATCCCACTTACTACCATCGTGTCCCTGAGCAAGACACTTAACCCTGAGTGTCTCCAGGGGGGGACTGTCCCTGATACTACTGGTTGTAAGTCGCTCTGGATAAGGGCGTCTGGTAAATGCTGTAAATGTAAATTATTGTAAAAAATCTCACGTTAATGCTGCCATCACACCCCTAGGGGGAGCAAGAGAACCAAGAACTGAGCCTATAAATAATGTAAAAACTCTCATGTTCATATCAGGAAGTGGTTCATTTTCAGGTCACATGGAGGCACAAGAGTGAAAATCAAATCCCTTTATAAATCTTTGCATCGTGTCTGCATCAGAACCGACATGACATGAATAAATTTCACAAACGCTTGAGCACGACTGTGTTTTCACTCACCTGCCATCATCGTGTCGGCTCTTCATGTCGAATATTATGAACAAAACATACCAAATATATTCTAAATGATGTATGTTTTTAGCTGTGTGGTGCTGTAACCAGAACACAAGTTCATTTGCTGAGTGAACAGAATTCGTATCTGACGTAGTAAATCATAATTACAAACAAGGTACTTTTCTAAATGTCTGTCTTGTCTTTAGTTATAAATACAAATAATCCCAGCCTTTTAATATCCTCAAGGTTTTAATTGATTATTTCTGCTTTCTTTTAAAATGAATTTTTTCAGGCTGATGTGACACAATTGTCGCCATTGGAATTTGCTTCTCTCCAATAAAATAGTTATTATTCATGTTCTTTTTATGTCGACTGTATCAGCTCTTAATGTCAAGAAACAAAACATGAACATAAATCAAAGTATTAGTTTAAAGGTGTGCAACCTGCTTATTGTCGAATTTTACAGGTTATAGTAAAGGCGGAAATGGTTTTTGTGGTCCAATTTTTTGACATCACAAAAAAAACTGGTATTTTAACTGGTGTGTACACTTATAATACATTCATCGTAGGTCTATGTATTGATTTTATGGCTTATAACAGTTGATTAACCTTAATCTACCTTAATTTTATTAATTGTAATGAATCATTCAATTGCTCATTCCACTAGTATTTAGTAGATTAAAGCATCACTCAAACATCAGTGTAATTCTGAATATGGTCAGATCACTTTTTAGTTGTTAAAATGACCAATAATTGTGACAAATAAATAATAATAGCATTAACATGAATTTTAATATCAGTTCAACGCCAGGTGATGTGCATACATTAATAATACCGCATTTATAATGTAAATGAGGCTTTAACTTGATTTTGGATGTTCTATTTTGAGAGTTTATTCCGTATTTTGGTCTCTGGGTAAAATTGGGCTTCTGTCTCTTTAAGAGCCGAGACGCGGCCGCTCGGCGTCCGTCTGTCCCGCTGCACCACCGGGCCGGATGACCAGCCTGATACCAGCAGGACTGGAGCCGGGGACGCATGACGACGTTCTGCCGCCTCAGGTACGAGCGGCCGTGTTCATATTCATATTTATACATGGTTATAACGCGCGTCTCCTCGCGTCAGTGTCGCTTCATGACGCGCCGAGCGGCTCACCTGGATTTACACCGAACCCTCCACACACCTCGCAGCTCCCGTCCACGTTAGAAAGCGGATCTACAAACTACATGATGCACAAGCTGATGGGATCTTTGCAGCTCGTTTAATAAGCGCAATTCACCGAACGCGGCGTCCGTCTCCATTTTGTGGTAAATTATTCATGCTTTTCATGAAAAGCCCAGCCTCTCTTCCATCACGTCTTCTTTATATCTCTTTAAATTCGGACGATCATGCTGTCCAGCAGGATTTCGGACGGAGAGATCCGCGGTTACGTCATGCGTCCAGCTCAGCATCTGCGCCCTCAGCCTCCATGACGGCAGAGAGCGGAAATCCAGCCATGCATCCGTGCATCTCTTCTTCTGAACATGCGTCCATGCATCATTCATCAGAAATCCAGACATGCATCCGTGCATCTCTTCTTCTGAACATGAATCCGTGGATCTCTTCATCTGAACATGCATCCATGCATCATTCATCAGAAATCCAGCCATGCATCCGTGCATCTCTTCATCTGAACATGCATCCATGCATCATTCATCAGAAATCCAGCCATGCATCTCTTCATAATGTGCATCTCTTCATCTGAACTTGCAGCTCACAGAAGGCAGAGCAGATATCATTTATTAATACAAATACAATAAAACAAGACCTCCAGACTACAGGAGGATCGAATGTAAAAGGGTGAACTCCATCAGATGGTCCATAAACTTGGAGCCGGAGTTCAGAATGGATGGTGAGATTTCCTGAAGTCACCTGAGATGACCAGCGTTCTGTCATTTTTACATGTAATCGCTGTAAATATGTCACATGACATAATCTCACATATGTCTGGTACCTGCAATACCAGCCATACTAATAATCTAGAGCAGGGGGTGCCTAGCGGGTAAGGAAACGTTATCAGAAGGTTGTCAGTTTGAATCCCAAACTGACAAGGTGCCACTGAGGTTCCCTTTGAGCAAGGCACCGCCCCCACACACTGCTCCACGGACTACTGTCATGGCTGTCCATATAAAGAGGACACATTTCACCGTGTCCTGTGCTGCACTTTCACTTCTTCTAATCAAGACCAGGGGTCACCAACCTGCACATTTTTGCATTTACCTTCATTTATCAGACTCTGTACTCGTTACCACTCGGTTCTTGAGCTGAATGAGGATGTGGTGGAACATGGAAAGATCTAAGCTGTGCAGGACTGGTGCCCTCCAGGACCAGGGTTGGTGACTATTGGTCACCACACTGCAACCTGTGTAGGAGGTCGTAAGGTCCCTCGTTCGTCACGCTGGCTACTCCTAATAGTATTCATGTAAAAGCCTTTTATTTTTGCCACTGGTGGTCATGAAATTCATTTAATCATGAAATTAATTTAATGATTTAATAGACCTGCTTTGGCCCAGAATGCTATTAACTGTTAGACTGCTGACATACCTGACCCTCCAAATCCAGACCCTGCTAATAAAACGCCTGGGGACCCCTGATCTAGACCCTGTTTACAGGCCGTAACCCCTCTGCTGCTGTACACACTCATGTGTTCATCAGGGTGCAGTTTCTGACCAAAGATCTGCTGCTGGCTGTTACATGTTACAGAGTACGGAACGTTGTTTAAACGTTACGTGTGGAACCAGGTTCCGGAGAAAGGCTGTTTCACTGTGTACCGTATAACATGAAATGACAATAAAGCAAAACTTGAACTTGCTCGCAGTTTGGATGGTCGGGGGCAACAGAAGTTCTAACTCAGTGTTCTTTTATTCTTAAAATTAGAGCCAACGGCCTTTTCCATTAAATGACAGCGGGTGGACCGATAATCATGCACCCATAAAATATGTACCTGACCAACACTGGGCCGAGAGTGGCCGGTCACCCCAAAATGTCCAGTCCTGGCTGGCTGGACAACTAGAGTCTCCAGTTCTCCATACAACAGGGATTTAAAACAGTGGATGGAAGATTGAGGTGTGTGTGTGTGTGTGTGTGTGTGTGTGTGTGTGTGTGTGTGTGTGGTCCTGGCAGCTGCCAAAAAAACGTACGAACCAGAGCGTCACCACAACCACTTCAAATGGACCAGTAGCATTATAATGGACACGTAATGTACACCATGGCACTGGACTACATTTTGGACTTGTCCACCTCTACAACTGTAGGACTTTTTCTCTCATTGGACAATCACCAGCCCTGCACTGACACCACTTGCAGGCCCACTCTACCCTGGAAGGGCGTCCCTCTCTCTATCACTCCTTCCCAACGTTTCTTCCTTTCTTTTTTCTCTCTCCTAGAGTGTTTTTATATGGAGTGTTTTCTTGTGTGCAGAAGGGTCATGTGTGTTGGGGTGTCAACTGTAGGACCTGTCAAAGCCCATTGAGACGTACTGTACACGTACAGACGTACAGCGGTTAAGGAAACGGCCCCGTAATCAGAAGGTTGCCGGTTTGAATCCTGATCCGCCAAGGTGCCACTGAGGTGCCACTGAGCAAAGCACCGTCCCCACACACTGCTCCCCGGGCGCCTGTCATGGCTGCCCACTGCTCACCAAGGGTGATGGTTAAATGCAGAGGACAAATTTCACTGTGTGCACCGTGTGCTGTGCTGCTGTGTATCACATGTGACAATCATTTCACTTTCTCTTTCTTTCTTTCTTTATTTATTTCTGAATGTGATTATGGGCGTTATAAGAAATAAATGTCGTTGTACTAAGTGACTGAACCCTGTTTTTTTCCAGGTGTGTGTCAGTGGTGGAGGTCTGAGGAGGATGGACCTGGTGTGACCCATCACCCCTCCTCTTCTCTCTTCTTGTGTCTCCCCCTCCTGTCCCCGGTGTCCCCTGCGAGTAACCATGGCGGCGTGTGTGCGGGGCTGCTCCCCGGCCGTGCGGTTCTGCCAGAAGCTGAACCGCCTGAAGACGCTGGAGGAGGACGTGATGGCGACGTCGCTGAAGCGCTGCCTCTCCACCGCGGACCTGGCCCTGCTCGGCGTGGGTGGGATGGTCGGCTCGGGCCTCTACGTCCTCACCGGGACCGTCGCCAAGGAAACGGCCGGCCCCGCCGTCGTGCTGTCGTTCGTGGTGGCGGGCGTGGCCTCGCTCATGGCGGCGCTGTGCTACGCCGAGTTTGGCGCCCGGGTGCCAAAGACAGGCTCCGCCTACATGTTCACCTACGTGTCTGTGGGCGAGATATGGGCCTTCCTGATTGGCTGGAACGTCATTCTGGAGTACATGATTGGCGGAGCGGCGGTGGCCCGGGCCTGGAGCGGCTACCTGGACTCCATCTTCGACCACCGGATCCAGAACTTCACCGAGAGCCACATCATGCGCTGGAACGTGCCCTTCCTGGCCCATTACCCAGACCTCCTGGCGGCAGGCATCCTCGTGGTGGCGTCCTTCTTCATCTCGTTTGGCGTGCGGGTCTCTTCCTGGCTCAACCACATCTTCTCGGCCGTCAGCATGGCGGTCATCGTCTTCATCCTCATCTTCGGCTTCGTTCTGGCCGACCCCACCAACTGGAGCGCCAAGGAGGGCGGATTCGCGCCCTACGGCGTCTCCGGGGTCCTGGCGGGGACGGCCACCTGCTTCTACGCCTTCGTGGGCTTCGACGTCATCGCCGCGTCCAGCGAGGAGGCCAAGAATCCACAAAGGGCCATCCCCATGGCGACGGCCATCTCCCTGGGCCTGGCGGCGACCGCGTACGTGCTGGTGTCCACCGTGCTGACCCTGATGGTCCCGTGGCACTCGCTGGACCCCAACTCTGCGCTGTCGGACGCCTTCTACCGGCGAGGCTACAGCTGGGCCGGGTTCCTCGTGGCGATCGGGTCCATCTGCGGTGAGCGTCCTCGTCCCAATTACCGTCACGTCGTGTTCTTCTGCGCGTAACAGCGTTAGTTCTGCACGTCGAAGCAGTTTCACTGGCAGCGTGAGAACTTCCGAAAAAGCGAAATCCCAAAATCATAACGGGTCTGGGTGGGTAGTTAGTTCCGGAGCCCCGTATTTTAATATATTGTACTTTACACCACCAAGACGTGGCCAAGGTTGTTATTATTATTTTTTATTAATACTGCTTCAATATCGCGGCGGCCCAGCCGAGAAGCGGAACACTGGGAATATTCTAGAACCGCCGGATTATCCGCTTCATCTGATCATGCAGGCTGCCGATGACTTTACCGCATCGGGGTTTATTAACGTAAAGTCACGTTCATGGTTGAACAGTGGGACTACTGTCCCTGAGTGGACGTTACCGGCGTCTCACCACACACCGCCTGACTAGTCTGTTCAGGATGTCAGTGACAGTGTCCTGCGCCTTCAACACGCGTCTCCTTTATTATTAATACATTTAATTTAAAGTTATTTTATTAGACGTACATACGAATGCTGCACAGCATGAAATAAATATTACAAAATAAAGAAAAAAGGGGGCAGTGGTGGCCTAGCGGTTAAGGAAGTGGCCCCGTAATTAGAAGGTTGCCGGTTCAAATCCCCATCCCATGGTGCCACTGAGCAAAGCACCGTCCCCACACACTGCTCCCCTGTCATGGCTGCCCACTGCTCACACAGGGGTGATGGGTTAAATGCAGAGGACAAATTTCACTGTGTGCACCGTGTGCTGTGCTGCTGTGTATCACTTCACTTTATCACTTTATAAAGTAAATTACAATACGGCATAACCAGAATATACACACGATAGTAATAACCAGAGACGTTTACTAGTGAACAGATCACGTTGTCCCATACGGGGACGTATTTTCAACCTTCACACACTGAAGATCATTTTAGGTCAACGCATTATCTCCATCAATATCTCCATCAATATCTCCATCCGGTGCAAAGGTTGATGGGTGACGTCACACGTGAGCAAGGTGGACGTTCAGGCAAAGTCTATAGAAGACAAAGCCCTGGAGCACATTTCTTCTCAGGAGTGCGTCCAGGGTGGAGAATTTTCCACCCGGCAGAACCGGATTTTAGGGAACGTTGGGGAACGTTGTTTAAACTTGACACAAACCAGTCAAATCTACGGAGACCAAAGCAGGAACTTGTCAATGGTAGAACCGAACCAGTTAAGTGACATAATGGATTTAGCAGTAAAATGTATTAATTAATTGAATTGGTCTCCAGTTTTTCCTTTTTTCCCAGTAGGAATTCCCGGTTTAAAGTTTTAAAGTGAAGTAATTGTCACTTGTGATGCACAGCAGATGGTACACACAGTGAAATTTGTCCTCTGCATTTAACCCATCACCCTTGGTGAGCAGTGGGCGGCCATGACAGGCGCCCGGGGAGCAGTGTGTGGGGACGGTGCTTTGCTCAGTGGCACCTTGGTGGATTGGGATTCGAACCGGCAACCTTCTGCCGCTTCCTTAACCGCTAGGCCCCACCACTGCTCCTGGTTTATCCAGTAGGAATTTTGTATGACCTGATCGGTAATTCCCGTGCTCTTCCACCTTCCCAGCCATGAACACGGTGCTGCTCAGCAACCTCTTCTCCCTGCCGCGGATCGTCTACGCCATGGCGGAGGACGGCCTCTTCTTCTCCATCTTCTCCCGGGTCAACCCCGTCACCAAGGTCCCGGTCATCGCCATCCTGGTGTTCGGCTTCCTGATGGCGCTGCTGGCCCTGGTCTTCGACCTGGAGGCGCTGGTCCAGTTCCTGTCCATCGGAACCCTGCTGGCCTACACCTTCGTCGCGGCGAGCGTGATCGTGCTCCGCTTCCAGCCGGAGAAGGGCGGAGCCGACGCCGGCAAAGCCAGCGCCTCCTCCGCCACGACCCCCAGCGCCCCGGCGGCCCAGCCGGCAGAGTCCCAGACGCTGTCCCAGGACGCGGGCGAGCTGAAGGAGTACGAGTCCTTCTCGGACAAACTCCAGCTGGTGGAGCGGGAGAAGCGGCTGCACGAGCGGCGGGCGGCCGGGCAGCTGAAGGCACGCTGGGAGCCGTACCTGGGCGGGGCCCTGGGCGACTGGGAGCCGGGCGAGGTGGTGGCGTTCGCCGTGCTGGCGCTGATGGTGAGCGCCGCGTCGCTGTGCACCGTGCTGGTCTTCGGGAGCGGCCAGCTGCAGCTGCCGGTGTGGAGCTTCTGCCTGCTGGTGGTGGTCTTCAGCCTGGCCTTCCTGCTCAGCCTCGGCCTCATCTGGGTCCACGAGCAGCAGCCCAGCGCCAAGACCTTCCAGGTAGGACCTCACGATTCATATTAATTACGTTACATTCATCTAGCAGATGCTGGAATCATGGGAGAAGCCCGGACTGGAAGCTCCTCATGTGATGTTCCATGGAGGAACTCAGTGGTAATTGAGTTAAGTGGATGGACGCCGGCCTGGAAGAATACTTTGTTTTCTAATTCTGGGTATCGGTGCACAATCCCCTCTGATTGGCCGAAATTGTCACATGCACAGAATCCAGATCGCTCTGCATGTGCAGGATGGGGCGGGTTTATTCTCTGCTCATCTTGTGAAGTAAAGTGAAGTGATTGTCACTTGTGATACACAGCAGCACAGCACACAATGAAATTTGTCCTCTGCATTTAACCATCACCCTTGGTGAGCAGTGGGCAGCCATGACAGGCGCCCGGGGAGCAGTGTGTGGGGACGGTGCTTTGCTCAGTGGCACCTTGGAGGATCGGGATTCGAACCGGCAACCTAACCACTAGGCCACCACTGTCCCAGTTGCCTCATGAAAGTCCGAGTTGAGTCTGTGGACGTTGGTTTCCGCCCTCTCAGCAGGTCACAGTGGAATAATTTGCCCCTGTGAGGGGCGTTTGACTGGCGCCCAGGTGCCAGGATGACGGGCAGAAGGTCTTACACAAGCCTCCCGGCAGCTGTAGAGAGGATGTGGCAAAAATCAACTCGTTGCGCAACGCGTTAGTGTAAAAGTTTCAAGTCATGATGATGATTTCGACAAAGAGCGGCGTGTCTCAGCAGCAGAACTAGCGGCGAGCTCTCCTTCTCCTGGCAGATGTTAACAGCATGAACCAGGCCTGAGGGAGTTTATCAGGACTTTCATCCCACCCCAGGCGTTTTACATTTATATTAACCGCATTTACCAGACGCCCTTATCCAGAGCGACTTACAGTCAGTAGTTACAGGGACAGTCCCCCCCTGGAGACACTCAGGGTTAAGTGTCTTGCTCAGGGACACCATGGTAGTAAGCGGGATTTGAACCTGGGTCTTCTGATTCATGATCTCACTGTGACTGCTGGGATAATATCTTCATGTGTATTAGGCAGGAGAAATATGTTTATGTGGAGTAAACGATTTACGGTGAATGGGGTACGAATCCCAAATACCACGTAGAGGTACAATTTGCCCAGTTGTTGGGAATCTGTCCTCCTTAACTGCTTCTGGTTGTGGGAGAAGTGGTGACCGGGTTCCTTGGGTCTCCAAAACGTCAGATCTTATGGGATGCTCCTGCTCTGCAGTGGTCAGGACCTACCAAAAGCGGTCCAAGTAAGGCAGACCAGAGACAAGCTGACCAACACCAACATGAGCATCAGAACTGAACATGGAGCAATGGCAGAAGGTGTTGTGGTCTGAGGAATCATGTTTCTTTCACAGCTTGGTGGATTTAACGGAATTACCCCTGACTGCAGGGTGCCATGTACTACAGCAGATGCCCTCAGAGGTCTAGTGAAGTCCATGTCCTAACTGGTCAGGGTTATTTTGGAGACTCTGAACAACGGCCACCAGCACACCATCAGACTTTAAAGTGTCTCTGTAGCACCACCATGCGTGCCGATCAGGTGAAGTCGTGAAGCTTAATCTCGTTCTTCTTCTCTCTCGTCCTCACAGGTTCCCCTGGTGCCACTAATCCCGGGGTTGAGCATCCTGCTCAACGTGTTCCTCATGCTGAAGCTGAGTCCCCTCACATGGGTGCGCTTCACCGTCTGGGTGGCTGCAGGTACTCCAGCTCTTTATCCGTCCCATACACCATCTACTTACGTGGAAGGTATAGCCACGCCCACCTTCCGGAGAATTTAAACGTGGACGAGTTCCTGGTACCTCAAAGGAACCTCTTCCTTCTCAGGAGTCTGAGACTCGACCTGCTTCTTCAGCTGCGCTCGCTGCATTTCTGGCACGTGATTGGCTGTCAGTAAAGTGGATCGGTGTAAACATGATTACTTATCGAAGCTCAGCGCTTCACTCTGACCGTAAACCATTTATCCCGTTTAAACGCTCCAGCATGGAGCTGCACCGTGTGGAGGCCTGGTGGGGTCGGGACTGTCTGGCTGGGTGTGAGTGTACGTTGTGTAGATGGTGACCCCCCCGCTGAGCCTAGAACGGCCTCAGTCAGTGTTTTTTAATTCTACTTTACAGGTTTTAAAGAACGGGCGGGTCAGCAAATATTGGGCTGGTCTGAGATCAGTTGTCAGTTTGTTTGTTTTTTTGTGAACACAAAGCAGCTACATAATTTCAACAATGCAAACACACACACACACACACACACAAACACACACACGCGCGTAGTTTCACGAATCGACCGATGCTGGTTTAACAGGCGAGATTCGGGTGGCAGTAAAGAAGGGAGAGTCAATTCTACACATAATAATAAACTTTAACGTACAGGATCAGGAACATGTTAATATTACGGATGTAACGTTGCGTTTTAATACGAATCACGTTTTTTTAACCAGAATGAGCTAAAAGATTTTTGACTTTATTCATGTAGAAATGGGGCCAGTCTGGGTTCCCTCACCGCAACCTCCATGTTTCCCACGTTCTCCTTTTCATTAAAATTGATTTTAGCTGATTTAATAGTTTTTTTTTACTGTCTGAATTTACCGTAACCCGTCCCCCCCGTCCCCAGGTCTGCTGGTGTACTTCGGTTACGGCATCTGGCACAGTAAGGAGGGCCTGCGGCAGCTGCAGCAGGGCCAGGACCTGGCGGCGCGGTACGTGGTGCTGCCCAGCGGCAGCCTGGTGGAGACGGTCCAGCCCGTCCAGCCCGACGGCCAGGACAACGCGCGGGCGCCGGACGCCATCGACCAGCAGCAGGCCGCCAAGAGATGATCTGCCTGCCTGCCTGCCTGCCTGCCTGTCTGTGTGTGTGTGTGTGTGTGTGTGTGTGTGTGTGTGTGTGTGTGTCACCGTTGCCTGATTGTTACCGTGTCCAGTTTTCTTCGGTTACGTTCTCTCACCGTCTTTGATCTTGAATCGCCGCCGTCTTGTTTCGGAGACGGAGGGAGAACGTTCACGCTGTAGAACCACTTTTATTTATTCACCAGGAGAGCTTGACCCCGCGGAGGTCACGTTAGACCTGGTCCGGCCTGCAGGGTGTGTGTGTGTGTGTGTGTGTGTGTGTGTGTTCATGTCACATTTTGGCAACAAGTTGATAAGATGAAAGATCTCGGACGCGGGACACCAGTCAGGAGGACACCAGGTCTTCTGAAGGTGAAGTCGAGGTGCTGAAGATGCTTCTGGAAAGCGCTTTTTTTTTTGGCAGCTCACGTTCCCTGTCCTGTGCCACCAAGGTACAAGCGCTCCACGCCGCTGGCGTTCTCACCGCCAGCAGTGACGTGCCAGCGAGTAACCGTGGTAACTGCTGAACGAGGGCTAATTAGTGACGGTGACGTGAAACGGGGAACATTTCACGCGGTCGGAGGTTCTCCAGCGGGCGGCTGGCACCGGGACCCAGGTTAATCGGGAGTGCGGACGCGCGCCTGGATAATTAGCCTGCAGGTTAATTATTAATGAAGATGCGGGTTATTAGTCGTCTGAACCTAAACACCTAAAAAAATTATATTTATCTCGTCAACCTGTACAATCCACCAAGAATAATTAATTTTACGGAGTATTAAAATGAACCAGTCACAGATGGTGGATATTCGGATTTTCCCGTGTGTGCGTGCAGTCACGATTCTACACCTCGGTGCCCATTTTACTCGCCCTTTATTTTTATTAATAACTCCCATTCCCGTCTGTTTATATGTGCCGCTTATTTATCTGTTTGTGTTGTATTATTTATCATGTTGACAGCTTGTATCTTATCTTTATACACGTTATACCTCACACACACACACGTGGTGAATTTTACCTAGTTCACCGTGTCCCTGTTCCCATGATTCCCCACTCTGAGGTCGTGACCTCTGCATGACTAGAGCGAACTCTTATCCTGGGGTCCCGAGGTACTCCGCTGTCCCATTACAACACACACACACACACACACACACACACACACACACACACGTGGTGAATTTTACCCAGTTCACCGTGTCCCTGTTCCCATGATTCCCCACTCTGAGGTCGTGACCTCTGCATGACTAGAGCGAACTCTTATCCTGGGGTCCCGAGTCACTCCACTGTCCCATTACAACACACACACACACACACACACGTGGTGAATTTTACCTAGTTCACCGTGTCCCTGTTCCCATGATTCCCAACTCTGAGGTCGTGACCTCTGCATGACTAGAGCGAACTCTTATCCTGGGGTCCCGAGTCACTCCACTGTCCCATTACAACACACACACACACACACACACGTGGTGAATTTTACCTAGTTCACCGTGTCCCTGTTCCCATGATTCCCAACTCTGAGGTCGTGACCTCTGCATGACTAGAGCGAACTCTTATCCTGGGGTCCCGAGTCATTCCGCTGTCCCTTTACCACACACACACACACACACACACACGCTGTATTGATAAAAAGCACATTCTGTCCTGACCATCCAGACACGGTGAACAGATGAAATATAATACGCCGCGCGACGTGAGCACAACCCCCGCCGGCCTGGTTGGACGGGCATGTCCCGTCTCTCAGTGTTTGTTGGGAGGGGTGTGTGAACCGCTTGTTTTTTCGGCCCTTTAATCCCGACACATTTCCTCTCTATTGGGCGGGTGGAGGCGTGTCTTGACCTAGATCACATGCGGATTAAATGCCCCGGCTCGTCCACGCAGAGACAGGCATGATGGGATTATAATCTCAGACCCGCCCCTCTTCGTCTTTCATTCACTCGTGCACACGTTCGGTTGCGGTGACGCGGACATGTCGGAACGGGACCGTTCGCGTTCGTGCTGCTGTGGACCCGTCTCTTGCCGTCTGTGCGGCTCAGGAACCCGAGTCGGACCCCCAGTCGGCCTCTTTGCACTCATATCTTATTTATAACCACGCGCTTTCACTGTAACGGCGCTCCGATCCACACCGACCGCGGCCCGTCCCGGGTCTTTGCAACCGCTCCGTGTGAAGGCTGCGGCCTGGAGGTGGGGGTAAAACACGGAGCGGATTCTCAACTGCCTCTGGATCGGAGTGCTGGTTTTACCCATGGATGTAAATATGTGAACGCTAGAAAAAAAACCAATGGCCTTAATGAAGATGTAATCAACACTTAAGCATTCCCAAAGGTGACAAGAAAAAAAAAATATATATATGTAGGTCATTTTATAATTCTTGTCTTTATAACATTTTACAAGCCTGTGTTGTTTAGAGACGCTATCGAGGAATGTAATGATTCAACATCAGATCGATATAAATCAATCCTATACGTCTACATTCTATAGATTAGATGCTGAATATGGTATAATTACTGTAAAAATGAATGAGTTCATGTATTCTTTGCACTTTCTCCCTCTCTCTCTGTATTCCCCTCCCTGGTTTCTCCTTGCATTTAAGCACAACTCTGTTCACTCCCGGCTCTGCTGTATTTTTACAGAGTTCCCTGTGTTCTTTTGTGACGATTAAATGTTCTGAAGCATCACTCTGAGTCGGCTGCTGTTTATTATTGTTATTGTTATTATTGTTGCAACATTTGAACACTCCACACTACTACACTAAAATGATGCAAATGTGACGTCACATGCAAGCACTGCATCATTACTACTACACGCCTATTATTATTATTTTGTCTGCTTTCATGTTTTGGCATGTTGCCTGTTCCGTGCTTTTCAAGTAGAAACATTTTTGTTGTCTAAATATAAATATGAATAAATAAGAGTAATGAAGCTGAACTGCATCATCGTTCATAATAACAGCGTAGTCATGCAGCCATGATAGACGAGGTGGGCGATGGAAGGAGCTCTTAACATGAGGCCTTCGGTGCCTCCAGGGTGGGGGCTGCTGGAGTTTTACGTGATCTGTCTAGGGACGTGTCATGTGATAGCGTCTCCACTGACCCGCCGTCACTGTGTTCTTTGTATTCACATCATAGTGTACAGTGGATGTAAAAAGTCAAAACAAACTGAAGGTTTTTATGGTGCCTTCACCACGGTGGAACGTGGTGGTGGGTGCATCATGCTTTAGGGCCGCTTTTCTTCAGCTGGAACTGGGGCCTTAATCAGGGTGGAGGGAATTATGAACAGTTCCAAATACCAGTAACGTTAGGCCCAGAACCTTCTGGCTTCTGCTGGAACGCTGGAGATAAAAGAGGAATTTCAATGATCACACATCCAAATAAAACAATTATATATTCTTCACCAGACCTAACTCCAGTAGAGAATCTGAGGTGCCTTCAAAATCTGACAGACTGAACGCTTTCTGAAGGAAGGTGAAGGTTCAAGGGTGTGCACACTTACGCAACAATCTTATAGTAATTTTATTTACCCAATTGAATTGTTGAGATTATTGGTACATTGAATGTGGGGAAAGTTTATTTATTATTTATTAGGGTTCCATTTCCTTACAGGAACCTGGAATTCTAACTGTGGTTTGTACACCTTTTATATGTTGTAAATTCAGCTGTTGTGCTTCGTACTGTGTTTCTGACATGAAACATCAGACGTGTCCTGAACATGACGCCCACGCTTTACACACAGCGGGCGAGAACAAACAGAGGTAGAGTTACGCATCCTGTTCGTCCGGTCACTGTTCTTGTGAATTTAGAACATTGCTGAGAATTACAGTTCAATCCAAATGCACGAAAACTGTATTTACTTTAATAATCTCAGGCTGTCTAACCGTTAACTTTTTTTAAAGGAATAAGCTTCCTCAATCTGACAAAAGTGCATTCGATTACACAGCCGCATTAGCCAAGGACATCCTGAGCTCCCCCATATTCTTTTATTAGGTTAGGTTTCTATTGCGGCTTGTTCGTCCAGTCCAAGGCCTGAATGAAGGGTCAGAACATGCAAAGCAAAGGCGTGTTCTGTACAGAAAATCGTCACAGACATCTGTCCTCAACGGCTTAAAAATATACAATAAGTCACATAAAGCAAATATAAAGATAAAGCCGATTAAAGGGGAAAAGTCCCACTCTACCTGCCTGTGGGACGGTGGTGCACTCAGGAGAGCTCGAAATGGCATTTTTACATCAAATACATGAATGAAAACAAACAAGAACAAATGTGTGTGTGTGTGAATATATATATATACACACACACACATACATACAGTACAACCAGGTAGAACCAGACTCCTGTCAATGTGCCCACTGCTCACCAAGGGTGACGGTTAAAAGCAGAGGACACATTTCACCGTGTCAGCGTCTTTCACAATGACTATCGCTACACCTTCACTTTACTTTTATGAACATGTTCAGGTGACACCATGCATCATTCTTTCATTTTACATTTACATTCAAGGCATTTGGCAGACGTCCTTATCCAGAGTGACTTACAACGTGCTTCCATGTCACCATGGATGAGGTGGTCAGTTCTGGTTCACTAGGACCCCCAACTATGAATACAATCTTTTTATTCACTCTGTTCTAGTTTCTATACAGAAGTCAGACAAGAAGAAGGTTACAAGTTCATCTAAATCTTCTCTACATTTACAGCATTTATCAGACGCCCTGACTTACAATCAGTAGTTACAGGGACAGTCCCCCCCTGGAGACACTCAGGGACACGATGGTAGTAAGTGGGATTTGAACCTGGGTCTTCTGGTTCATAAGCGAGTGTCTTACCCTCTAGGCTACTACCCACTAGGCTACTTCTCTAAAGAGGAAGGTGTTGAGCTGCCGTGTGAAGGTGCTCAGTGACTGAGCTGGAAGTTCATTCCACCACCGAGGGGCCAAGACGGAGAAGAGTCTAGATGAGCGTCTTCCTTTTACCTTCAGAGATGGAGGGACCAGGCGAGCAGTACTGGAGGCTCGGAGTATATGAGGTGCAGTGCGAGGTGTAATAAGGGCTGTGAGGTAGGATGGTGCTACTCCATGTTCGGCTTTGTAGGCCAGCATCAGCATCATGAATCTGTGCTCAAGAACAGGAATACGTGTCGTGTAAAGCCAACCTGATGAGGAAGAAGTGGCCCTATAAACTCCATTCTCTGTGTATTTGCCTGAGATATGTTACCATGCACTAGATCTGAGGGTGTAGAGTTGAAGCAGACAAGACAGTGGATGGTGGTTACACTGATTCAGCCACCTTGGTCCGTAGAAGGTATGAACATGTGACCAGCTCTGGTTAAAGACATCATGCTGTATTTTAATACAAGTCTGCCATCTTGTGGACCCTTCTGGTCCAGGACTTCGTGCTCTCCTTAATGGCCATATACGGGTTATGCAACATTCTCTATCTTTTAATAAGTCATACAATACTCGTTTTCCATAGGGCAATACTGTATTTATACCTTTTTATATCTATTTATAACTTTTTTAAAACCCCTTTTTTAGTAAACAAACCTGCAGAAGGAACAGATTTTAATAGAAATGTCTGGGACCTATCGGGAGGGCGGTTAAAAGGCGCTGTGGAGCAGCCCATCGTGGACCCTGCACCTGTTGTGTAGTGCTGTTTTTCAGTTCTGCCGATTGCGGGTTTTGTTTCCCCTGTTTTCGGCCCTCGTGCCGTTTAACTTGTATTTAATAAATCACTGTCCCCAGTATGTCCCGCCTCTGCGCTTCCGTCCCCCGTCAGCTCGCGGACGTGACAGAATGTCATTTTGCGTGTCTTATTTCAAACAAAACTAGTTGACTTTGGCAAATATAAAAAGATGGTTCCCTCAACACATTTCTAAGAAAAAAACAATTGAAATAAAAAAGTGAGAAATGAAATCAATATAAAGATGGACGTGATTAGCAGCGTGGTAATGCTGTATGGTGTTAATGGAGGTTGTTTCCTCAACTAAAGCTTTCATTCCCACCCACGTTAATTATGAGGCTGTTAAGATGACTGGCACGCGTATTCTGACTTATTTTATTTCTTTTACTTATTTCTAGTTGTCAGCCCTTGGCAGATC
The DNA here is from genome assembly GCF_900700375.1 of Denticeps clupeoides. Taxonomy (NCBI): domain Eukaryota; kingdom Metazoa; phylum Chordata; class Actinopteri; order Clupeiformes; family Denticipitidae; genus Denticeps; species Denticeps clupeoides. The sequence continues at coordinate 21,488,745 of NC_041717.1, forward strand.
GTCCCTTTAATATTGTTGCACAAGACGGAGCCAGCATGGACCTGGACATTCGGAAGGGAAATGATGTCAAAAAGCTCTGAAGTTTGACTACAGTTCGGCATTTAACACGATAATCCCCTCCACACTCACCACCAAGCTGGAGCACCTGGGACTCAGCTCATCTCTCTGTCAGTGGATCTTCAACTTCCTAACCGGGAGACCACAGGCAGTAAGGATGGGTGGACATGTCTCAGCCTCCATCACTCTCAGCACTGGAGCCCCCCAGGGCTGTGTTTTGAGCCCCCTGCTGTACTCCCTGTACACCCATGACTGTACAGCCTCTACTAACTCCACCACCATCATCAAGTTTGCTGACGACACCGGCGTGGTGGACCTGATCTCTGACAACGACGAGACGGCCTACCTGGAGGAGGTTGGAAATCTGGCGAACTGGTGCCAGAGGAACAATCTCCACCTGAACATCAGCAAGATAAAGGAGTTAATAGTGGACTTCAGTACAAAGCAGGAGAGGACCTACCAGCCCCTGTCATCAGCAGGAGCCCAGTGGAGAGAGTGGACAGCTTCCGTTACCTCGGTGTTAACATCACGCAGGACCTGTCATGGTCCTGCGAGGTGAAAAAGGCCCGGCAGCCACATCCGGCCCGCTGAAGATTGGTATAGAATTGCCGAAAGAGAGGCAACTAGCCCACTGCGGTCAAATTTTACATTTGCTAAACTTTGACCGCTGCACAAGCGCTGTTTCAAATCAAATTCAAATTTCAGTCTCTACATCAGCTGACCACACATCCAGTACAACATCTCCATTTCTCTTAAGTGCAATACGTGTATATCTACCCACTCTGTACATATGTAAAATCTCACAAATATACATTTTATGTATATAATGTCATATTCTTATATTTACAACTCACATTCACAGATTTTTTTTTTATTGTAGGACTATTTGCATACTTTTATATTAAATCTTATATTAAACAGTCAGCATAGTGTCTGTGCTATTGTTTTTGCTTCTCTAATCTTGTACATTTACAGTGTAAATTTCCCACTAGTGGGACTAATATAGGATCTTATCTTATTTTATTTTATCTCTTCTTATCTTATTTTATTTTAGTTTAGTTTATCTTATCTTATGTGTTGAATGCTGAACAGAAAACTATGGATAGCATTCTAATGTAAGTGTCTTTCTGGTCGAAGTGGGAAATGGAGATGTGGAGTGTAGTGACATGCACCCTTCATGTATGTATGAGCATTTTATTCTATTTCATTTTCATTGCATTATACGTTCCATTTAAATGAATCTGAAGTTTTCTTTGTTCTTTATTCTTATTGCTGCTATTATAAGTGAGCATCTGCTGGTTTGCACCAAACATTATCTTGCTCTACTTGCACAGGAACAATGAAGGTATCTTGACTCTTCACCACAAGTTGTCTTTTTGCAGATACATTTTCTAAATTGCTGGCTGTTTAAAGAATATATTTTACTGGATTTATTTCTTTCTTCTGCGATTTCATTCTACATCGATCTTGAGTCAGATGAAGAGGGTCTCCTGACTACAGAATGGGACCCAGACAATAATGATCCTGATTATGAAGTTCCAACTTCAGAAAGGTACGTACGTACCAGTATTATGTCTGTGCATTTTATTCATTTCACTATTAAATTGATATTTTCTTTATTTTGTCATTTTTGTTATTCTTGCTGTTACATTTTCAAGGAAGAAATAGATGAAGATATTAATGGAACTCTTAATGGTTAACGTCTATGTTATATATAATATATATATAAAAACTTTGAAGGTTTTCATTGTTGGGAGAAATACATTCTACCAATTTTACACCAATTGATGGAAATATCTTATGGAATTTCTCAGTCCCACATTATTTTTAATAAACTATAAAATAATCATAAAACGAATAGCTAAATAAAACTGGCTCAACCACAGCATTTTATTATTCACAGTTTTATTGTGTATCAATAAATTTACAGCATTTAAAATCAATAGTGAAACGGACAGTCCCCCCCTGGAGACACTGGGGATTAAGTGTCTTGGTCAGGGACACAATGGTAGTAAGTGGGGTCTTCTGGTTTGTAGGCGAGTGTGTTACACACTAGGCTACTAGCACCCTACTAGCACCCTACTTGCACCCTACTACCAGCCTTGAGTCATTTCTGGAGCTTTTATTTCTTCTGCTTTTGCAATAGTTTGAACTTCTGTGCAAGCTCTTCTCGAGCCTCCTGCTCAGCCCCTAATTGCTCCTCAAGCTTGTGGTTGAGAACTCTGAGCTTTTTTAGTTTGCGTGACGATTCTTCGCGATACGCCAGTCTATCATGACGCTCCTCGTGAAGACACGTTTTAACGTGCTCAGCAAAGACCTGCGCTTTCTCCAGCCTCTGTGCAGAATCATTGAGCTCCATGCGAAGCTGAGATGTTTCCTCTTGGAGGCACCTCTTCTCTTCCAGCACTGTGTGAAGCTCTTCTCTTTCTGATTCGTCATGGTCCTGAGCTTGCTTCTCCTTTAGCTCCTGGAATTGTCCCTGCAGTTGGGCATTTTCCAGTCTTGCATTGTGAAGCTCAAGTTCAAGTTGTTCTCTAAGCTGCCGCTCATCCCCTAATTGGTCCTCAAGAGTGTGATTGAGCACTTTGAGCCTTTTTAGTTCAGACGTCGTGGCTTCACGATGCGCCAGTCTTTCATGACGCTCCTCGTGAAGACACGTTTTAATGTGATCAGAAAAGGCCTGCGCTTCCTCCAGTTTCTGTGCAGAAGTATGAAGTTCAGTGTAGAGCTGCTCCAGTTCTCTGTGGAGCTCTTCTGCTTCAGCATGGCCACCGTCTTCTCTGGCTTTCGGGGTGTTGTGATGCTTGCAGCGTGAATTTGAAATTCTGGCAGCAAGATCTCTGCAGCCTTGAAGAATGGACTTCCATTTGGCTTTGAGGACAGTTTTGCTTTTAGCAAACATGTTTCTCTTTGGCATATTAATTATTCAAGAGAACGTTCTGCTATCGCTGATATTTCTGCTGAATAATCGCTAAAGCCACTAAAGTTCTGCTACTCGCTCCGACTCTAAAGTCTCTCCTAACTCGCTCTAAAGCAGAACCGCCTGAGCGCCGCTTTATATACGCTTCTCTTGGTGACGTCATCCGAATATGAGCCAATCACTGTCCTGGGGTTTTTAACCAATCAGCGTTCGTGACGCTGAAACGAGCTAATCACGTCTCGTCACTGGTAACGAGCGTCACCAGCACGTTGGCCGCGTCACGTGACCGCGACTGTTTACATCTGATTATTAGCGATTATCGGCTATCGGTTCGGTTCCGGGACCAGATCGCGGGGTTTTATAGCGGCGGGCGGCTTCATGTGGTGGCTGAACACGGGCTGCGGCTCCGTGTTCAGTGGCCGAGCGGGGTTTGCTGTGTCCGGGATCCCAGAAGTGCTGGACTGGCGGTGTGTGTGATACACGATGCTAATAAACCATGAATTCATGAATTAATCATATTAACAACGCGTGTACGAAACATCCCACTAAATACACGATAAAAGTGTGAAACAGTTTGTGCGCTTTTAAGATGTCGCTCCCCCCTTGTCGTCAGTCCTCTTGTGGACAAGCTTATACTAGTATGTTTTTAAGGGAATAAAGTGTTTTCTCCATTTCACACAGATTAGCTGGTGAAAGTGTGACCCCAATGACAGGAGGAGCTGCAGGGTTTGGTAGAAGTAAACTACCGGTCCAATAATTTGATCACATTTAACATTTATTGTCGGACTGAAGCACAGGCCACTTGGTCACATTAACAACCCGATCAGAATAAAAACTGCAACACCATTAACATAAAACACTAATGAACAAAACACAAACCAAACAGTATTTGTCCCTTTTTAACTTCAAAATTCCCTCCCTGAAATCTGAGGGCGGTAAAGAAGTAAAAAATGGCGCTACTAGTTGAGAGCGCTGCCCGTGTGGAAATAAAATGACGGACTTCTGTCGCCTGGATGGTCCTGCAGGTTCCCGGGAAGCGTCACTCTCCCTGCAGTCCTTCCCCAAGCGGTGCAGACCACAGGATCCAGAAAGAGTTCCTAACAGGAAGAAAACTTCCCGGCACTCACTTCACCATGGACACGAGCAGCCGCAAACGCTCGGTTTACGACAGTGTCGTAAAGCCTTAAAGGCGACAACACAGAATTCTACCAGGGTTCCAAAAGCACTGAAATATCCTTATAAAACCACAACCACGTTCGTAAAGAGACAGAAAATAAAAGAGCTTGTAGTTTTACTTTCAGAACAGCTGCTTTGTACGACTTGGTAATTTTCGCTTGATTCTACGACCCCGAATAAGAAAAACTTGGAAATGTGAATAAAAAAAGAAAAAAGCAAGTAAGACATTTTCCTTAAATTGAATTTAATTGCCGACAGTATGAACACACATTTTTGTCATTTGATTTGTGAATAAATATCCGCCTGCTGCCTGGATAGCGGTTTCTTGCAGCCTGCCACGCCTGTTCAGCGTTGATTGTGTTGGGAGGGATGGCGAGGTGCAGTGCGTGCTGATGAAGAACGGATGATGATGAGGAGGAGGGCAGGTGGCGGGAGGAAGGCTGAACCCATGGTCTCATGTCGTCTGTTTCACCCTTCATCAGTGCAGCAGAACTACAGAAAGAAATAGAGATATAGAGTAATATAGATATACAGTCAAATTAAGTATAGAAGACCCAGAGTAAAGCAGCTGTCAATCATGCATACAGGCTCCTCCCCTTTATACAGAAACAACTACACATAAATGTCTGGATGGGTCGTTAGCTCGATACACATAACTAGCAGCCTATAACTAGCTGTATTTCTGTGTTGACTATGTTCAGGACTTACGATGTGCCAAGGCTGTGGGACCAAAGCTGCTCTTGTGGGGACGTTTCAGATGCAGACTGGTGCTGTGGAGAGACGGCCTGTGTGACATAAACAGACACAACATTTCACCACATGAAGCTGTTCACCTCTGAAAAGTTGAATCATTACATTCGAATTGTTTCGATGTTTCTAACAGATGAACGTGTGGAACAGCTCGTGCACTAATGCGGCCAAATGATATAAAGGCTGAGAAGTGGACGGTGTAAATCTGTAGCCCGTGGTGGCGTAGCGGAGGCTCCACCCACCTTGATTACCGGAATGCTGCCTCCGATCACATCTCCACCCCGCAGTTTCTCCAGGCCGTTCCGCAGTGAGACGTTCTCCTCTTCCAGAACCCCGATTCTCAACTGGTTGGCCTGCAGCTGCTGCTCCATGTCATGGACTAGGTCACCAGAACCTGAGACGCAAAACAGAGATCAGATGAAAACCCACAAAATCAAACCCGGTTCTATGGAGTCTGAGCTCCTAATGTCTCCGGTTACGAAGCTTCACATTGGAGGTTCTTACTCTGGACTACTTTGCCCTGAGGTGGACCACTGAGTTCAGGAAAGTCCACCAGCAGCCTCTCCCTCTGGGTGGCCTGCTCCAGCTCCGCCCTGAGCTGAGCGACGTTCTCGAGCGTCCAGCCTTGTAGTGTCTTTCTGAAGAAGGCTGCACTGGGCCTGTACAACACACACACACACACACACACACACACACACACACGCACACACACATACACACGCACACACACACACACACACACACACGCACACACACATACACACGCACACACACACAGACACACGCAGACACACACACACACACTCACACATACACGCACACACACACAGACACACACACACACACACACACAGACACACATACACACACACACACACACAGACATACACACGGACACACAGACACACACGGACGCACACACACACACACGGACACACACACACGAGAGGAACAGATTCGAGCTGCACTGATTCTCTGCTGTGTGAAGGGTGGTGCTTTTAACTTTCAAGAAGACCTCAGTGTAATTTTGAACGTCCCCCAGAAACATTTGTGAAATATTGTAATTTTTTTTTCAACTTTGACATTTTTCTGGTATTTTTCACTGTCTACGTATTTGTCACCTTTTACACAGTAAACTCCAACACCCTGATCCTGCATTTACAGCATTTACCAGACGCCCTTATCCAGAGCGCCTTACAATCATAGTTACAGGGACAGTCCCGCCTGGAGACACTCAGGGTTAAGTGTCTTGCTCAGGGACACCTTGATAGTAAGTATGGTTTGAATGTGGGACTCTGTGCTCTCCTGGCGTCGGTGTCCAGGAAGATGGCCGCTGGAGGTGGCGGCCATCTCAATACGATATTTACACATAGATGCAATATTAATCTTCTGGTGTTAATAAACTAGAAAGCATTTATTCTTTTAACCTCTATTGTGCCATCATGCCTCTTTCATGCCAGGTAACATCAGACTGAGGGTCTTTAAAACATGTCTTGCCTTTATTTTTTTACAAGAACATCTGGTACAAGCCATAAATGTAAATTCACCAAACACTGAAATATATCTTAAGAATATGAGATACAAGCTCCAATACTAAATTGTTTCATTCTTTAAATAAAATAAAAAAACATTAAAACATTTTCATTCTCGTTGCATTTTCTATGTTAATGTTAAACGGGGGTTGAATTTTTAACATTGCAGCAACTCTGCGCTGTCGGGCCCGAGCAGTTCAGACATGATGGTTGATGAACTGTATCTGTTCATCTGTGTCTCATGGAGGTTTGTTCTGCTTTATAACTCTCCTGATCTGCTTTGCTTCAGTGATGAAATAATGAGTAGATGGGTCGTGCATTTTAGGAGCATGTCACTGTGCATCATCTATATCAGTAGTGTGTTATAAACCAGCGTTATAGATCTATACTTGTTGGAGTCTGGCATTGTAGGTCACTGTTATAGATCCAGACGTTGCTCCAGACGTTCTCCATCGCGCGAATGCTCTACTTGGATTCCATCCCTGTTTCTCTCTCAGGGCTGACGTTGTCCTTCGCTCGACCTCCCTGCTCGGCTTTTTACACTGTTTCTCCATCATGGCTGCCGCTCTACCTCGCAAGACTGGTCTGGTTTGATGTTCCTCTATCTCCATCATGGCTTCCGCTGTACCTCGCAAGTCCGGTCTGGTTTGCTGTTCCTCTATCTCCATCATGGCTGACATTGTACTTTGTAAGACAGCTCTGGTTTGAGGTTCCTCCATCAGAAGTTCTCTACTTTGAAGATACTTCATTTCTATCCATGGTAAATTTCTTCGGTCTTGTTTCTCCCCGTCTTTTTGGATCCATGGAAGGATCTTGAAGCAGGTTTGGTTCTTCTTTTCTGTCTCATGACTGACAATATTCTTTTCTGGACGCATACTGCAAAGACTATAAAGAGTTATATTATAAATGTTCTATTTAAATAGACTAGAATTTAGGAAATTCTTTTGAAACCCTCTTCTTTAGGACAGGCCCTGGCACCATGGCGACCACAAACACGACGACTCCCTGAAGGAAGCTTTTAATTTGTCGTGTTTGTGAACCCACGGGGACAGTGACGTTCAGGACGGTATTGGTGGGGAAGCCCATCTTCTCGGTGTCTATACGCACGTCCTTCTCGTGGCTTCGGTGTGGCTTGTCTGCGTTTGACCTCGTCCCACACTCTCACGTTCATACGTATTAAATTAACATCCCTCTGGGAGGCTGAACTTCCCTCTAATGCACATTATCTCCCCCTTTTTAAAATGGAGGAGTGGAAAATAGAAATAAATATCACATGACACAGCTGGACACATTTATACAATTGAATCAGGAACTCAGCAATATCAGACAAACACAAAACTCCGGAGGTCCCAAAAAAGGCAGGATGTTGCCAGCTGACACGAGTCAACTCTCCAAAAACAATACCGGGAGTATTGTCTGGAATTCCATGGACATTTCTGTGTCCTCAGCTTACTCCTGTCTGCACAAGTACAGATGCAATGCATTCATTTTCTAATTATTTCAAACCAAGTTAAGTTAATTCAGCTACTTATTCTTACACAATCAAATCATTTTCTTTTTAAAATTAAGTTGGAAATATTGTTGTTAAAAAATGTTAAAATATTAATTTGAATCCACATTTAAGTTAACTTGAAAAGGGAACCTTCCCTTTTTTCTGTGTGGTATATCCCCCCATATTTGACATATATGACATGGGTTTGATGGCGTAGTCTTGTTGCCTTTTGCTCCGTTCAGGGTGGCCACCATGAAAAAATGTCTCTGGTTGTCCAGTTGTAGTATTTTTGCAGGGACGTACAACACTGAGATGTTTAGCTTCCAGTTAACCACAGGCCTCACCTACCGGAGAAAGTGCCGTAATGCAGATATTTTCACGCTGCAGGAATTGAACCTGATGAAATAATCGTGCACAATAGTGCTGATTGCCGGTGCAGCGGTGGCCTAGCAGTTAAGGAAGTGGCCCCGTAATCAGAAGGTTGCCGGTTCGAATCCCGATCCGCCAAGTCCCCACACACTGCTCCCCAGGCGCCTGTCATGGTGCCCACTGCTCACCAAGGGTGATGATTAAATACAGAGGACACGTTTCACAGTGTCACCGTATGCTGTGCTGCTGTGTATCACATGTGATCACTTCACTTAAAAGTCTTGTTCTAGAACCATCCCGATTATTGAGGACATCACATATTTCCAGCTATAGACCAGTCTGTCGTCTACCTCTCCTCTCTAAAAACCTAGAGGGAACCATCTAGCTTTCTCACTACCTCACCCAGAACAACCTTCAGGACCGAAATCAGTCTGCTTTTAAAACTGCTCGCTCCACAGGGACCTGATCTTCTGGCCAACACAGAGAAACTTACTAAAGTAAAAATTTGGAAACTCTTGAGTTCTCACAAAGTAGAGGAGATGTTTTGGTGCAACAGATGTTAGGTTTAGCATCCCTCGCAATGTGCACTGGGGGGGACAACCTGTCTTGTTAGGGCAGAGTCCTGCTGCTTATCTAGTTGCAGGAAATCACAGGGCCCACGTCACAGGGCCCAGACACACCGGTGCTCTAGAAGTTTTTTTCTGGCACCAGGCTGCTCAGAAAGTGAAGTGAAATTACAGATATATTTCTATCCCAAGCTATTGTTCTTAATGAATTCATCTAAAAAAAAACTATTTGGTTACCGTACTTTGGTTTGAATGTCGCTGTGCAGGACATTTCAAGCGGTAGATCGTTTGTGTAGTGTTAGAGCCTTTTCTCTGCCAGACCTTATTAGTATGTTCTTACTGTAGCAGTCCCTGGCCTCTAGAGGTCGCTCTAACAGCGGCAGCGAACTCTGTATTTAACCATCACCCTTGGTGAGCAGTGGTGCCCGGGGAGCAGTGTGTGGGGACAGGACCTTCATCAAGGGGACCTTACGTGTCCGCTTCCCTACCCGCTAGGTCACCACTGTCTACCCACCATTGGCTCCTGTGTTTGAGAGGCGTCAATTTATATTTAAATTTACAGTATTTACCTTATCCAGAGAGCCCTACAATCAGGGGACAGTCCCCCTGGAGCAATTCAGGGTTAAGTGTCTTGCTCAGGGACACAATGGTAGTAAGTGGGATTAGAACCTTACCCACTAGGCTACTTCAAATAATCAGAATGTTGTTATGTGGACAACCAGCAAGTCAGATTTGATGATGAAAAAAATGCTGGTGCATTTATGAATTCGCAGGTAACACTGTGGGTGGATCCAGGGTCCCGCCCTTCTGATGCCCAGGGCCCTGCCCTCCCACTCTCCGGGGCCCCTTGTGACACTGATAAACAACTGAACCAAGAAAATACCTTATTGATTGGCCAATGTGATCACGTTTGAGAAAAATGGCATCAAGGGATCTGATTGGCTGCCACTTGCTCTGTGCTCAAAACTCATTTAATCACATATTACATAATCACATTGAATTAATTGTCATTACTTATTCATCCCTTGCTAAATGTGTGCTTAATATATTTTAATTGATTGACAACCCTAATATACGCATTTAGATACGTACACAGCTACTCTGTGGCAGTTATGGAGACTAAGAGCCATTTTGAAGAAGCATATTTGGTGTTCAAAGTGTTTTTGAAAGTAATTATTGCATTCATATTGAGTTAAAACTGTTTTGTACTATTATGAAAATGGTTGATGGATTGAAAATACAGGAATGTGGGTTGATTCTGTAAAGGGGATAGCAGATATTGAACGAATGTAATATTTGAATAATATGTATTTCTGTTGTGCTATTTCACTGAGATTAACCTGTGAGAGGACTGAAAACGTAATTCAGGAAGTGAGTTTATGTAAATTGTTTGTAAAGTTGAGTGTAAAATGTATTTTTCTTGAGATAAAGAAGTGCACGAGTGACCAGTTTTCTCTGTTAAAGACAGAAACCGCAGACACAAACAAATACACTTTTTAAATCTGTCACAGTCCCGGGGCGCTGGGATCTGTAACATTTGCAATATTTGCATATTGGTTCATTGTATACTTCCAATATTTGCAATATTTGCAGTGGGGAGAGGATGTGTCCTCAAGACGCTCAAGACTGTGGAAATGACAGTGGACTTCAGGAGACATTCCTCAACATTGCTCCCCCTCACCATATTAGACAGCCCGGTGTCTATTGTGGAGACCTTCAAGTTCCTGGGCACCACCATTTCCAAGGACCTGAAGTGGGAGAACAAAATCTCCTCCATCCTCAAAAAGACCCAGCAGAGGATGTACTTCCTGAGGCAACTGGAAGTACATACATTTTATAAATTGCTGGCTGTTTAAAGAATATATTTTACTGGATTTATTTCTTTCTTCTGCGATTTCATTCTACATCGATCTTGAGTCAGATGAAGAGGGTCTCCTGACTACAGAATGGGACCCAGACAATAATGATCCTGATTATGAAGTTCCAACTTCAGAAAGGTACGTACCAGTATTATGTCTGTGCATTTTATTCATTTCACTATTAAATTGATATTTTCTTTATTTTGTCATTTTTGTTGTTCTTGCTGTTACATTTTCAAGGAAGAAATAGATGAAGATATTAATGGAACTCTTAATGGTTAACGTCTATGTTATATATAATATATCTATAAAAACTTTAAAGGTTTTCATTGTTGGGAGAAATACATTCAACCAATTTTACACCAATTGAAGGAAACATCTTATGGAATTTCTCAGTCCCACATTATTTTTAATAAACTATAAAATAATCATAAAACGAATAGCTAAATAAAACTGGCTCAACCACAGCATTTTATTTTTCACAGTTTTATTGTGTATCAATAAATTTACAGCATTTAAAATCAATAGTGACACGGACAGTCCCCCCCTGGAGACACTCGGGATTAAGTGTCTTGGTCAGGGACACAATGGTAGTAAGTGGGGTCTTCTGCTTTGTAGGCGAGTGTGTTACACACTAGGCTACTACCACCCTACTAGCACCCTACTTGCACCCTACTACCAGCCTTAAGTCATTTCCTAAACATTTCTTTCTTCTGCTTTTGCAATAGTTTGAACTTCTGTGCAAGCTCTTCTCGAGCCTCCTGCTCAGCCCCTAATTTCTCCTCAAGCTTGTGGTTGAGATCTCGGAGCTTTTTTAGTTTGCGTGACGATTCTTCGCGATACGCCAGTCTATCATGACGCTCCTCGTGAAGACACGTTTTGACGTGCTCAGCAAAGGCCTGCGCTTTCTCCAGCCTCTGTGCAGAATCTTTGAGCTCCATGCGAAGCTGAGATGTTTCCTCTTGGAGGCACCTCTTCTCTTCCAGCACTGTGTGAAGCTCTTCTCTTTCTGATTCCTCATGGTCCTGAGCTTGCTTCTCCTTTAGCTCCTGGAATTGTCCCTGCAGTTGGGCATTTTCCAGTCTTGCATTGTGAAGCTCAAGTTCAAGTTGTCCTCTAAGCTGCCGCTCATCCCCTAATTGGTCCTCAAGAGTGTGATTGAGCACTTTGAGCCTTTTTAGTTCAGACGTCGTGGCTTCACGATGCGCCAGTCTTTCATGACGCTCCTCGTGAAGACACGTTTTAATGTGATCAGAAAAGGCCTGCGCTTCCTCCAGTTTCTGTGCAGAAGTATTGAGTTCAGTGTAGAGCTGCTCCAGTTCTCTGTGGAGCTCTTCTGCTTCAGCATGGCCACCGTCTTCTCTGGCTTTCGGCGTGTCGTGATGCTTGCAGCGTGAATTTGAAATTCTGGCAGCAAGATCTCTGCAGCCTTGACGAATGGACTTCCATTTGGCTTTGAGGACAGTTTTGCTTTTAGCAAACATGTTTCTCTTTGGCATATTAATTATTCTAGAGAACGTTCTGCTATCGCTGATATTTCTGCTGAATAATCGCTAAAGCCACTAAAGTTCTGCTACTCGCTCCGACTCTAAAGTCTCTCCTAACTCGCTCTAAAGCAGAACCGCCTGAGCGCCGCTTTATATACGCTTCTCTTGGTGACGTCATCCGAATATGAGCCAATCACTGTCCTGGGGTTTTTAACCAATCAGCGTTCGTGACGCTGAAACGAGCCAATCACGTCTCGTCACTGGTAACGTCACGTGACCGCGACTGTTTACATCTGATTATTAGCGATTATCGGCTATCGGTTCGGTTCCGGGACCAGATCGCGGGGTTTTATAGCGGCAGGCGGCTTCATGTGGTGGCTGAACACGGGCTGCGGCTACAGCAGAGTGGCCGAGCGGGGTTTGCTGTGTCCGGGATCCCAGTAGTGCTGCACTGGCGGTGTGTGTGTTATACACGAGGTTAATAAACCACGAATTCACTGAACATCCAGGGTCTGGACATTGAGGCTGTGGAGAACTACAGGTACCTTGGTGTTCATCTGAACAATAAACTGGACTGAACTCACAACTCTGGCGCCCTCTACAGGAAAGGGCAGAGCAGCCTGTACCTGCTGCAGTGTCATATTTTTATATTTACACCTCACATTCACAGATTTATTTTTTCTATTCTAGGACTATTTACATACTTTTATAATAAATCTTATATTAAACAGTCAACATAGTGTCTGTGCTATTGTTTTTGCTGCTCTAATCTTATACATTTACAGTGTAAATTTCCCACTAGTGGGACTAATATAGGATCTTATTTTATTTTATTTTATTTTATTTTATCTCTTCTTATCTTATTTTATTTTAGTCTAGTTTATCTTATCTTATGTGTTGAATGCTGACCTGAAATCTATGGATAGCATTCTAATGTAAGTGTCTTTCTGGTCCAAGTGGCAAATGGAGAGGTGGAGTGTAGTGACATGCACCCTTTACTTTACTTTACTTTATTTAGCAGACACTTTTATCCAAAGCGACTTACAAGAGGAAGACACCAGCAATTCTCGTTCGATTTCTATAGAATATACAAATATAGAATATAGAATTTACAAACTAAGAGCCCTGATAAGGCTCAACTTGTCAGCGAAGAGCATGCTCAGAGATTGTTAAGTGCTAGACGAAGAAAAAATCATAATGTATATATTCATTTTTTTAACTGTTTTGTCCAATGTGTACGCATGTGCGTGTATAAGTGCACCCTTCATGTATGTATGAGCATTTTATTCTATTTCATTTTCATTGCGTTATACGTTCCATTTAAATGAATCTGAAGTTTTCTTTGTTCTTTATTCTTATTGCTGCTATTATAAGTGAGCATCTGCTGGTTTGCACCAAACATTATCTTGCTCTACTTGCACAGGAACAATGAAGGTATCTTGACTCTTCACCACAAGTTGTCTTTTTGCAGATACATTTTCTAAATTGCTGGCTGTTTAAAGAATATATTTTACTGGATTTCTTTCTTTCTTCTGCGATTTCATTCTACATCGATCTTGAGTCAGATGAAGAGGGTCTCCTGACTACAGAATGGGACCCAGACAATAATGATCCTGATTATGAAGTTCCAACTTCAGAAAGGTACGTATCAGTATTATGTCTGTGCATTTTATTCATTTCACTATTAAATTGATATTTTCTTTATTTTGTCATTTTTGTTGTTCTTGCTGTTACATTTTCAAGGAAGAAATAGATGAAGATATTAATGGAACTCTTAATGGTTAACGTCTATGTTATATATAATATATCTATAAAAACTTTAAAGGTTTTCATTGTTGGGAGAAATACATTCAACCAATTTTACACCAATTGAAGGAAACATCTTATGGAATTTCTCAGTCCCACATTATTTTTAGTAAACTATAAAATAATCATAAAACGAATAGCTAAATAAAACTGGCTCAACCACAGCATTTTATTTTTCACAGTTTTATTGTGTATCAATAAATTTACAGCATTTAAAATCAATAGTGACACGGACAGTCCCCCCCTGGAGACACTCGGGATTAAGTGTCTTGGTCAGGGACACAATGGTAGTAAGTGGGGTCTTCTGGTTTGTAGGCGAGTGTGTTACACACTAGGCTACTACCACCCTACTAGCACCCTACTTGCACCCTACTACCAGCCTTAAGTCATTTCCTAAACATTTCTTTCTTCTGCTTTTGCAATAGTTTGAACTTCTGTGCAAGCTCTTCTCGAGCCTCCTGCTCAGCCCCTAATTTCTCCTCAAGCTTGTGGTTGAGATCTCGGAGCTTTTTTAGTTTGCGTGACGATTCTTCGCGATACGCCAGTCTATCATGACGCTCCTCGTGAAGACAC